>NW_017670327.1:839436-862219 GCF_001879085.1 Nicotiana attenuata
TCCACTCAAATTCTCCTACTCCCTAACCAAAAGCCTTCACGCCGACGGAACCCCTAAAAAACGTTGACCCCCCCCCCCCCCAATCTCTCACCCACCAGCAACCCCTTCTCGTTCTCATTCTCTTCAATGGAGGATAGATCTCCTCCTTCTTGAGAGAGCAGCAGTCGTCCTTCCCATTCCCCTTCTCCAGAACGCCCAACACTCCACCCCTCATAAACCTGATCATCCGCCCACCTTCCTAAGAGAGGATCATCATCCTTGAATTCCAAAAAGAAAGCCGAGAGCAGCCCACTACATTAACAACCTCCGGTCGCCACCCTAAGAAAAGGAAACGAACAGCAGCTGCAAAAAAAGAGGAACGAAGACGACGGAGTTTGGGGCTGAGCAACTTGAATTTTCTGTTAATATATTTCAATGTATCTCGCTGTATTTCCATCTATTTCATTGTATTCATTGTCTTTTTTTTAATTGTATTTCAATGTATCTCGCTGTATTTCATTGTATTCATTGTCTCGTTGTATTCCATGAATGTATTCATATATTTTTTTAATTAATATAATTTATGTATTCAGATGTATTATATAATTTCTCTGAAGATTGCTCATATATTTTTTTGATTAAAATAATTTATGTATTCAGATGTATTATATAATTTATGTATTATTTATGTTTCACGCCATGAATACAGTCAAATACAAAAATTTGTCTAGCTGTAATCCTCTGTTTCACGCCTAGAAATGCTACTTTATTCATGAATACAGTAGCTTAAATACATCGAATACACTATAAAAAATCTGAAAACATAGCTATAGGAAGTAATATAGTAAATGATAGCTACAACTAGCTAATAACCACTAAAACATAGTGGTTTCTGAAAGTTTCTCTATTTTTTTTTTTACAATTGGACTTTTTAGATAAAGATCTAAAGATTCTATGAGCAAACTGAAAATCTTATGAAAAATATTAGACAACGATCTATAATTTTATAAGTTATTGTAAACGATAGACTACAATCTAATATTTTGTGAGAAAAAAAAAATATTAAATGAGCAAACATTATACATGAGTCTTAACGTTGATAGAAAGTGGCCATTTTGCAAGGACTATTTTTGCATAATTTATTAAAATTGGTATAAAATTTAAACAGTGGCCTAAAAAAAGGGAACATTTGTGTAAAGCAGCCATGGCACTAACTATATCTGGACCAAAAGGTTGTATGACCCATTTTGGCGATTTCACCATTTTGGGCCTTCACTGACAATTACGTTCTCTCTCTCTCTTTACCCAATGTTCGAAGAAGTGTTATTTGTATTAGATATATATGGCATGACAGAGATTTTGCACCACTTCATGTCCATGTTTTCAAGTTCACAATTTTGCCCACTAAAGTTATGAGTTTCACAACAACCAAAAAAAAAAATCGATAGTCTTACACTAATTTTTTATATTGGTACTGAATTTCTTAGTGCAGTGCACAACACATTCCATCACGAGGCACATCTATTGTTGTAAAGAGAAGGGTCACTGGCATTCGTAATTTGGCAAAAATTTCAATGTTATATCTAGAGGTTTTAAAAAAATAATGATATATTAATAGTGACATTTAATATAAAACATATTTTAGTTGAATCCAAAAGTACACTCGCGACTTTAAATTCTCAGGTCCGCCTCTGATTTGTTCCATAAACTCCACGAGACTAGCCTATTTTCGTTGGATGTCAATATTCTTGCTGCTATATGGCTTTTGACATGTAAAGACGTCTATTCTTTTACTAGTAGGCATTTTGGTGCTCTATAAGCCATTTTTTTTTCTTTATTGTCCTTTCCTGGTTCAAATGATTTCTTGAGAAATTGTTATCCCATTGTTTTTTCCTTTATTTAACAAATTAAATTAATGACAATAATATTACTATGGCAGAAGATGGTATTTTTATATTGGAAAATTACACGATACTGTTAAGATATATGTGAATATACTTTGTTATTGTATTTTAGGTAAGTATATATTTAGGAATAATTAGAATATATTTTGTTATTGTATTTTAGGTAAGCATATATTTAGGAATAATTAGAATATATTTTGTTATTGTATTTTAGGTATGCATATATTTAGGCTAATTAGTTTCCTTATTGATAGCCTAGATGTATGCTACGGTTTATGTATATATATTCCAGAAAGTGAATACAATTGGTTGAGGAAAATATTTCATCAATTCTTTCATGGTATCAGAGCCCTAGAGTTATTGTTTCTACTCTTCTTCTTCGATCTTTTTCTTCACCTTCCGCAACCCTATTCGGTGGTCTTCACCACTGCTCTCTCCACCATGTCGGACAACAAGAGTTCCTTCCATCCAGCTCTTGCGGTTTCGAACATCCGAAACCATATCTCCATTACCCTTGAGATGGAGAACGTCCAATATTCAACGTGGGCGGAGCTTTTCAAAATTACCGCACGTTCTCAGAAGGTCCTTCATCACATTATTCCTCCGGCCAAAGGCAAAGAGAAGGTACCTTCAACTGAGGATGAGAAAGAATTATGGTCGACTCTTGATGCTACGGTGCTTTCATGGATTTATGCTACTATTTCGAATGACCTTTTGCATACCATTATTGAGCCCGATGCTACGGCCATGGAAGCTTGGAATAGGCTTCGTGACATATTCCAAGATAACAAAAATTCTCGTGTGGTAACCCTTGAAGCCGAGTTCTCTACTACCAAAATGGAGAATTTTCCAAATGCATCGGCTTATTGTCAGCGTCTCAAGTCTTTGGCTGACCAATTGAAGAATGTCGGGGCTCCAGTATCGGATAGTCGGCTTGTCACTCAATTAGTTTCGGGTCTCACACGGGCATACAGAGGTATCGGTACCGTGATTCGACAAAGTGATCCTCTGCCGCCATTCTATCAAGCCCGATCAATGGTAATATTGGAGGAGGCTGGCTTGGCGAAGGAGGTTGCCACAGGGTCAGAATCTGCGATGGTAACCTCTCACACGGATTTTGAAGAGTCGGATTCTACACATTCAAACACCGAAACCAAACCACACCGCGGGAAGCTATATGGCAACCGGAAGAACAACAGGCGGTCTGGTTCCGGCGGTGGGAGAGGATCCGGCGGCGGCAACCAGGGCCAGGGCCGCGGTGGCGGTGGCCGTGGGGGTCAACAGCAGCAGCAACCTAATCAGCGGTCTTCGCAATGGAGTACGCAGCAACAATGGGGTCTTTTTCCTCCTTGGGCTTGGATGCAAGGTTGGGCAACTCCACCTTGTCCTTTTCCAACACAAGGCTGGGCCCAACAACGTCCTATGGGTCCTAGAGGGCAGCAACCTAGTGTCCTTGGCCCACGACCTCAGCATGCCTACATGGGTTCTACAGTTGGGCACTCCCCGTCATATGCTCCAACAGATATTCAGTCTGCAATGCACACGATGTCCCTAAATCCGCCCGATCCGTCTTGGTACATGGATACCGGAGCCACTTCTCACATGACATCCTCTAATGGTAATCTCTCGTCTTATTTTAATTTGAGCAATCATAATAGTGGTATTATTGTTGGTAATGGTCAAATTATTCCAATTCATGGTTATGGTCACACTTCATTGTCATCCCCTAGCCCTCCCTTATCTCTTAAAAATGTCCTACATGCACCCAAAATTGTTAAAAATCTGATTTCTGTCCGCAAATTTACTACTGATAATTCTGTGACGGTAGAATTTGATCCTTTTGGGTTTTCTGTGAAGGATTTTCAGACGAGGGTGCCAATAATGAGATGTGAGAGCCGGGGCGACCTTTACCCTCTTACCACTTCTATCAACAATCAAGCTTTTCCGTCATCTTTTGCAGCCATCTCCTCCTCACTTTGGCATGATCGTTTAGGTCATCCGGGTGCTCCTATTTTGGATGTTCTTAGACGTAATAAAAGCATTGATTGTAATAAACTCTCTAGTTCTAGCATTTGTCGATCTTGTATTTTTGGGAAACATGTTAAGTTGCCGTTTGTTCCTTCTAGTTCGAGTACTTCTTTGCCATTTGATATTATTCATAGTGATCTTTGGTCATCTCCCGTTTTGAGCTCCATGGGGCACAAATATTATGTTTTGTTATTGGATGATTATACCAATTTCCTATGGACTTTTCCATTAGCTAGGAAATCAGATGTGTTTGATAAATTTTTGGAATTCAAAGCTCATATCCTTACCCAATTTGAGCGTAATATTAAAACTGTCCAATGTGATAATGGGAGGGAATTTGACAATGGTCCGTTTTGGGAATTTTGTAAGAAAAATGGCATGTCCTTCCGTCTTTCTTGCCCTCATACCTCTTCTCAAAATGGAAAAGCCGAAAGAAAAATTCGAACTATAAATAATGTCACTCGAACTTTATTAGCTCATGCCTCTCTTCCACCTTCTTTTTGGCATCATGCGTTACAAATGGCTACTTATCTTCTTAATGTGATTCCTAGCAAGATTTTAGGAAACCTCTCCCCTCTTCAAATTCTATATCAACGGGTTCCCTCTTATGCTCACATCCGGGTTTTTGGTTGCTTGTGTTATCCTTTAATTCCTTCTACTACAATCCACAAATTACAACCTCGATCAACACCTTGTGTATTTTTGGGTTATCCTACTAATCACCGTGGTTACAAATGTTATGATTTATCATCAAACAAAATTATAACATGTCGCCATGTGGTATTTGATGAGCATGTGTTTCCTTTTTCCCAAATGCATTCCCCATCCCCGTCATCTTATGATTTCTTATGTGATGGTTTGTCTCCTTATACATTACATCATTTACAAAATCCTATTGCCTCTGATTCGTCCCAGCAACAAACAATGCAACCGCCACAATCTCCATCATCTAATGTAGGCCCATTTACCATGCATGAGAGCCCAACAACTTCCACTATTCTAAGCCCAGCCTCCTCGAGTCCAAATAGTCCTGTTGCTGACCGGACTCCCTCAGCTGGCCCAGCTCATAATTCAACCCCAAGTCTAAGCCCATCTCCACCCTCTAGTCCAACACCAGCGACCCAGACTCTAGCACCTACTCCTCTCATCTCCAAACAGCCCACTATGGTCACAAGAAGCCAACGGGGTATTTTTAAACCCAACAGAAAATATGACCATGCATATGCTACTAAGGTTACACGGTCACCACTACCTCGTAACCCAGTAGAAGCTCTTCGTGACCCGAATTGGAAATTGGCCATGGATGACGAATATGATGCTCTTATTAAAAATAAGACGTGGGAGTTAGTGCCCCGTCCACCTAATGTGAATGTTATTCGTTCTATGTGGGTTTTTGCTCATAAAGAAAAATCTAACGGTGTTTTTGAGAGGCATAAAGCCCGTCTTGTAGGTGATGGGAAAACTCAGCAGGTTGGCATTGATTGTGGTGAAACTTTTAGTCCGGTGGTGAAACCGGCTACGATTCGCATAGTCCTTTCTCTCTCCTTATCAAAGGCATGGCCCATTCATCAATTGGATGTGAAAAATGCTTTTCTTCATGGTGAGCTACAAGAAACAGTGTATATGCATCAGCCATTGGGGTATCGGGATCGTACTCATCCAGATTATGTCTGCTTGTTGCGTAAGTCCTTGTATGGGCTCAAGCAGGCACCCCGGGCGTGGTATAAGAGATTTGCAGATTATGTCATTTCCCTTGGGTTCGCAAATAGCAAATGTGATAATTCTTTATTTATTTATCGAAAGGGTCGTGACATGGCTTATATTTTGCTCTATGTTGATGACATTATTCTCACTGCTTCTTCTCATGCTCTCCGGTTGTCTATTATGCAACTTCTCAGTTCAGAATTTGCCATGAAGGATCTTGGTCCTTTAAATTATTTTCTTGGTATTGCAATGTCTCGACATAAGGGTGGTATGTTTCTGTCACAACGCAAGTATGCTGAGCAGATAATTGAGCGAGCCGGAATGTCTTGTTGCAAGTCGTCTCATACTCCTGTTGACACTAAGGAGAAGGTTAGTGCTACTTCTAGTACTACTTATGAGGATCCCACTCTTTATCGGAGTCTTGCTGGGGCTCTTCAATATCTTACTTTCACCCGACCAGATATTTCATATGCTGTTCAACAAGTATGTTTACATATGCATGATCCCCGAGTTGACCATATGCAAGCTCTGAAACGTATTATTCGATATATTCAAGGTACACTTGATTATGGTCTCCATCTCTACTCATCTCCAGTTTCGTCTCTTGTTTCTTATACTGATGCTGATTGGGGCGGTTGCCCAGATACGAGGCGTTCTACATCTGGTTATTGTGTATTTTTGGGTGATAACTACCCTATCTTGGCTTGGTCTTCTAAGAGACAACCTACCCTATCTCGCTCGAGTGCCGAGGCCGAGTATAGGGGTGTAGCCAACGTAGTATCTGAGTCTTGTTGGTTACGCAACTTGCTCTTACAGCTACATTGTCCGATGAGAAAGGCTACAATTGTTTATTGTGACAATGTGAGTGCTATTTATTTATCGGGTAATCCGGTGCAACATCAACGTACCAAGCATATTGAGATGGATATTCATTTTGTACGAGAAAAGGTTGCTCGTGGTCAGGTTCGTGTTCTACATGTCCCTTCCCGATATCAGACTGCGGATATTTTTACTAAGGGCCTACCGCGAATTTTGTTTGAAGCTTTTCGTGACAGTCTCAGTGTCCGACAACCTCCCGCTTCGACTGAGGGGGTGTGTTAAGATATATGTGAATATACTTTGTTATTGTATTTTAGGTAAGCATATATTTAGGAATAATTAGAATATATTTTGTTATTGTATTTTAGGTAAGCATATATTTAGGAATAATTAGAATATATTTTGTTATTGTATTTTAGGTATGCATATATTTAGGCATAATTAGTTTCCTTATTGATAGCCTAGATGTATGCTACGGTTTATGTATATATATTCCAGAAAGTGAATACAATTGGTTGAGGAAAATATTTCATCAATTCTTTCAGATACATCAAATATTTAACTGTATTTACCATTCGTAGTTATACTTTCAGCAAATTTATCATTCATAGCTATGTTTGAATTTTATAGCAAATTCATAAAATAAGAGATTAATTGTTTTGAACTGAAAAAAGAGAGCAACAAGCTCTCATAGCTTAGTTGGTTAGAGCGTCCGCTTAATTAGCGGAGGTCTTGAGTTTGACTCTCTATAAAAATATTTTATTTATCTGTATTTCACCTTTGTTGTATTCGTTGAGTGAACAAATACAGTTGATACATGTTGTATCCTTTTGTATACACCTCTGTATACAGTCCGTATTCTTTGTATACACCCTTGTATTTCGCCTTGGTTACAATTGATACATATTGCATTCGTTGCACAAATGAATACAATTGCGCGAACGAATACAGTTGATACACGTTGTATTCGTTGCGCGAATGAATATAGTTGACACAGACTGTGTTCTTTGGGTGTTTGAATATAAGTGATACAAGTTAGTAACAATTGAATAGTAACTACTAGGAGTGGCAAACGGGCGGGTTGGTCGGATATGGTTCGTGTAACGACCCGACTGGTCGTTTCGCTTTTTAGAACCCCGTTCCCCTAAATAAGACTTTTCGCACTTGCTTTAACTAATTTACGACCTGTTGGGATGGTTGGTTCGGGATTTGGAAGAGTTTGGATTGAAATAGGCTCACTTGATTCCCTAAGATTTTCTTAAAAAGCTAAGTTTGACTTTGGTCAACACTTTTAGTAAACGGACCCGGACTCGTATTTTGACGGTCCCGAAGGGTCCGTAGGAAAATATGGGACCTGGGCGTATGCCCGGAATCGAATTCCGAGGTCCCTAGCCCGAGTAATGAATTTTTGTTAGAAATTGTTAAACTGAAATATTAAGGATTTAATGAACTTCAATAATGCTTGATCATGTTGGTATCGGGCCGTATGTTGGTTCCGGAGCCCGGTACAGGTCCAAGATAACATTTAAGACTTGCCCACAAAATTTGGTGTCAATCCGAGTAGTATAAGTATGTTTCGTCGCATTGGAAGTAATTTGAAGAACTTGAAGTTCATAAGTTTGAATCAATTGGTTTCAGGGGTTATTCTTCGATCTAGCGTTGTTTCGGGCATTCCGGGGGTTCGAGCGAGTCCGTTTTATGATATCAAACTTGTCGGTATGTTCGGACGGGGCCCGGGGGCCCCGAGCCTCAATCGAGCGAGGCTCGAGTGAAGTTGGAAAATTTGGGAAAGAGGTGAAGCTCCAGTTTTCTGTCATAACCGTACCTGCGATTGGCCAGCCGTAGGTGCGAGACCGCAGAAGCGGTCGTCTTCTCGCAGATGCGGCCAAGCCAGGCCAAGTCCAAAGCCGCAGAAGCGGCTAGTTTTCTGCAGAAGTAGAGCCGTAAAAACGGCTTGTCCTCCGCAGAAGCGGCCCAACGGCCTAGTTGAAACTCCTTAGAAGCGGACACCTTTCCGCAGATGCGGTGGGCGCAGGTGCGGCCCTGGACCACAGATGCGGAAATCACTGAAGCAGTGAGCTTCATTTATTACGGGCTCTAGGCCATTTTTGCTCATTTTCACTCATTTTTTGGGCAATTTTGGAGCTCTTGAGAGAAGACTTTCACCTAGCATCTTGAGGTAAGTTCATCCTATTTATTTCTAAGCTTAATACTTGAGTCTTGGGTAGATTAACACGCAAAGATTAGGGAAAATTATGGGATTAGAGCAAAACCTAGGGTTTTGATAAAACTTAGATTTTACCACGAAATTTGTTATGGAATGAAGTAGAAATCATATATTATTGATCCTTAGGTTATAGAGAGCAACTTTCTTTGAAAAATTTCGGAATCCTAGCACGTGGGCCCGGGGTCGGATTTTAGGAAACTTGTGTTTATGGTTGGGAAATTACTTTAGTAATTAAAAAGCAAACTCTTGAGCTTGTATTGACTAGTTCCTACCTCGTTTAATTAGTTTTGGATCGTTCGGCTCCAAATTGAGGGTTTAAGCACGTTCTCGGTATTGGAAGCACACTTTGGAGCGAGGTGAGTCTCCTTTCTAACCTTGTAAGAGGGAATTGTCCCCATAGGTGAGTTAATTAATCATGTGTTGTTAATTGTGGGAGCTACGTACGCACGAGGTGACGAGAGTCCGTGCGTAGCTACTATTATGTAAATTGTCCGGGTAGTTTAGGACCCGTATCCTGCTATGTTTGTAAATGTCTATGTCCTTTCATGTTAGTGAGATCACTTAGGACTTGTTGGAAGTTGGAAAGAATGTATAAGAAAGCAGGTACTCACTTGATAACTCGTATGAATTTATTTGACTATGATTGTGCCTTATGTGCCCTCTTGATGATGATTTATATTTGTGGATCGGGTCGATCGCCTCAGTAGAAATAGATGCATCTATGGTTCGCGCCATTCGATCCTCTGGCAGTGCATGCTTCTTTTTTATGTTGGACCGGGTCGTAAGACCTCGGCATAATGTGCGCATGTTATCTATGTGAATTCATATTCATGACTTGTCTTGCTAAATGCCCTGTAATGTAAATGGCTAACTATGAAAGTATCTAGGGAATGACTTATCGCTTCATGCTATAAATTGCTATATAATTGTGACATCTATGCGTAGTAAAACACTTCTCATATTAATTGACCTTAGTAAGTGTCAAGTCGACCTCTCGTCTCTACCTCTTCGAGATTAGACGGGATACTTACTGGGTACATATTGTTTATGTACTCATACTACGCTTCTGTACTTAATTATACAGGATCTGAGGCAGGCACATGTGGTTATCAGTCTGGTGCGCACACTTGATCGTAGCCCGAGATTCCACGGTGAGCTGCTTCTTTCCTATGCCGACCAGCAGCGTGATGGAGTCTTCCTGTACTTTTTGGCTGTCTATTCTAGTTCACACAGTAGGATAGATTATTCTTCTGTATATTCTACTAGATGCCCATATACTTGTGACACCAGGTCTTGGCACACACATAAGTAGACTATTCTTTTAGGATTGTATAACTATTTCGGTTCGATGCTAATTATTGCTTGTTTTAAATTCAAATTTAGAGTTTGTGTTAACTGTTTTGGAAAAGTAAAACTAGAACTTATTAATATTGCTGCGTTGGCTTGCCTGACAACGGTGTTGGGCGCCATCACGACCTGGAGTGAAATTGGGTCGTGACAGTTGGGGTCGAAAACGGGTAATGAAAAAACGGATAAATTATCCGACCCAACCTATATTTAGTACGGATAAAAAACGAGTTAACTAGCGGATAATATGAGTAACCATATTATCCATGACTTCTTGCATATGACGAGCCCGTTTGGACATAAGAAATTTTTTCCTTTTTTTTTTTGAAAATTTTCACTTTTTCTCGAAATCATCGTTTATTCATGAAATTTTCAACTTTCACTTGAAGATGTATTTTGGAATTTTTCAAAAATTTGAAAAACTTCAAAAGTTGTTTTTCAAAATTTTCACTCAGATCACTCACAAAACTTCAAAAATAACCCAAAATTGGAATTTTACTATTTTTATGTCCAAACGCCCACTTAGTCTCCCTAACTTGAGTAACCCCCATTTTTAGGCTTTACAAATGTAAAAGTTAGACCCATCTGGTTATCCATTGGTTACCTATTGATTATCCATTTTCTAAATGGATAATATGGTTCTTATCCATATTTGACCCATTTTTAAAAAGTTCACTATTCAACCCATTTTTTAGTGGATAATATGGGTGGTTAACTGGTTTCATTTAACCATTTTGCCACCTCTAATAACTACGAATAGTAATTAGGTAAACTATAGTTACTAAGCTCTAAACTATAGTGGTTTATGAAAATTTTTCTTTTTATATTTATAAATGTTGGTTTAAAAGGTAAAAAAAAAGAAGAAGAGATTTTTATACGGTTGAGCATTTGTTCAGAATTAATTTAAAAAATGGTATCACTCTTTGTTTATTCCATAAGTAGCAATTCTTTTTACAGATTAAGCACTTAATTAATTAGTAAACATAACAGACAAATCATGGTATTGGTTCTTATAACTTATTTATTTTTTCACATTCTTTCTCCTTCTATCCAAATATCATTAAGCACGCAAATCTCTCTCTCCTCTTATTAGAGGTGAAAGTGGACAAATTGATCCTAGTGGTCTTTTGATAAATTATTATCACTGTGCATACAATATATACAATGTATGATGGTATTAATTTATAAGAAGTGCATATGCAACATACATTAGATGTATATTTTTCAAATATATAACGTGCTTATATGTAAAAAATATATATATACAGAATATATATATATATATATATATATATATATATATATATATATATATATATATACATAAAACATATGGATTATATACATATAATACAAAAAATAGGGCAATTTACTAGTAGTTTACAATTGTTTTTGACAAACCCAAAAAAAAAAAAGAAATTTTCAACTCACTGCACAATTTTTGAATTAATATATTAATACTCCAAATATACATTGTGTATATTATATTTGAAAAAAAAAGATATATTTATTTTGAAAAAAAAGAATTATGTACTATCTTTATCCAAATAATATAATATTATACCAGTAAAAATATTTTAATATATACTTCATAATATATTTAATAAATAATTATTTAACATATTATACCAATTATATAAAATGTATATAATATTTATAGTGTTACAAACATCAGTTATTTATCTAAATGTGCATCGTCATACAAGCATTCACATATGCCAATAAAAAATTATTTATTCCACCAAATAATAATTGAGAGAGAGATAAAGTACCAATAAAATCTATATTATATTAAAAGGAAAGTAGTGAAGCATGTGGTTAAGCCAAGTAGCAAGCTAAAAATAAGCCTTTATCTTGGCAATTTTAAGACAACATTAAAAATTTAAATTATAAATAGTAACATAATTAATGTAAATAGTTTAATAAATCTTATCTAAATAAATCTTAGACAAATCTAATCTATATATCTACATTTAAATTTTTATTTATATGTATATTTGTAGCTATATCTCTATTTATATCTATATATTGATCCAATCATAGATTTTATTCTATGTTAGCTAGAAATATGGAGATAAAAATTAATTAAAAACTATAATTAAAAAATATAAAAATACGTAAATTGAGATAACCTATGACTATTTATATTTTGGAGTAAGTTAAAATATAAAATAAAACTAAAATTTACTTAAGATGTTAAAGATTTATTGAGTTCAAAAATTAAAGAAATTCAAGCAGCAAAATAAGATCTCACATAAAGTATATTATTTATAAGTTAAGAAAAAAATAAAATAATCAGTAAAAACTATTTTAATAACAAGAATAATAAAGTCATATTAATATAGATAAATTGGGAAACAAATATTTTATGCATAAAATATTACAACGTTTTTGGATATAATGTGTTCAAATAATTAAGAAAATATTTTTTTATGATTAATATTTGAATTGAGTGCTGTCAATTTAAGTTTGAAAGCATAACATAAATTTTTGAAAATACGGTCCAATTTAGAAAAAAGAATGATAAAAATTATTTGAATTTGAGATGAGAAAGTTATTTAATTTTTATCTATATTATATTAGAATGAGTGTGATAGAATAGATATTAAATTCAAACAAGATAATAAAAATCCACATGACAGTGTAATAATATTAGGAATTGAATAATATAATATCAAAAATAAATAATAAATAGATAAAATAGTAACAATTTAGATTTTTTATCATAGAGAAAAAGGGTAAAAACTAATTTAAATTTGAGATGAGAAAGTTTTTTATATTATGATAAGAAAAGTCATAATATGGATAAGTCCATTAAAAATTAAATAATTTAAAATTTTCAAGCAATATTTTTAAAACAAAATAAATATTTATTTTATGATTAAAAAAATTATAGATTTATCTATATTATATAAAAGAATAGTAGTTGATAATGATATTAAATAAAGTTACAAGTTAATGAAAAGTCACATAACGTAATAAGACTATATATTAGATTTAAAAAATAGCAAAATTACGTTAAATTATTAAAAATTTACCATTAGATATGAAAGGGAAAGACTATTTGAATTTGAGATTAGAAAGTTCTTAAAAGCCAAATTTGTATCAATAGATTACAAAATAAATGGACGTAATACAAAAAATAATTATAAGAAAATTCAGATTTGAAACATTATAAAAGAACTTTTAATATATATNTGTTCCCGATAGAGAACTATCAAATATAAGAAAAGTATCATACTTCATTTGAATTTTTAATTGAATAGAAAATTGAAATTCTGTTTATTTTGAGTAAAGAGGAAAATAGAGATAGTGTGAGGATACTTATATTTTTTAAATTTATTAATAATAAATAAATTAAATTATTAAACAGTAGTCAAAAATATTATTGACCGTAAAATATAATATATTTGTCAAAATCAAGGAGTTGGGTTATTACAGATATAGAAAAAGAAAATAAATTATCCACTATGAGATTTAAAAATCGTTTATGTCCCGCTTCTTAATTAATGTCATAATTATCTATAATTTATATATGAAAGGTTTAATTTAAGGTTATTTGCACATAATTTAAATAACCCAAATCATAATTTTATATGTTTTATGTCCGCGCATCGCGCGGGTACTAATACTAGTTATAGTTAATACAAAATCATTCATAGAAGAGAAAGGAAAGATAAAAATCATACGTTAAGCATTAAATTACCAACTAAAGCCTTGAGGAGTTTCCATAAAGGAAACGTGATTTTACGACCAAAGGATGTGGTGCAGTGGATGAGACTGCTCCTCCCTTAACCAGAGGTCTCGAGTTCGAGCCCTGGGTATGGAAAAATCCTTGGTAGGGAACGCTTACCCCCGAATGGGGCTCTACGCGACGCGAATTCGGATATAGTCGGGCTCCAATGAGGGTACCGATACCGGGTGGAAAACAAAAAAAAACGTGAGTTTCGCTTGGAGGGGGAGGGGCGTTAGGGCGATGGGAATACCGGAAACAAGCTGGATTATGTTAAGATTGCAAATGCAAATATTTTTCTCTGGCAAGCGCTGGAGTGTCGGGTTATGAATTGTTGATTTGTTGTGGTCATTTGCTTCACGTTTTAGGTACCCCAATTCAATATGTACGGAATGTTATAACTATTGAATCACTACCAATTAATGAGAGCGTTGAAAAAAGCAATTTGTGGTCCATATACTATATCATATGCAAAAGAAATTTGGTTGTGAACAATACAAAGAAAGTCTCGTGGAATGTGAAGATATTGGAAATTAATGAATTCCATGGAAATAATATTGTATTTATTCCAAGATTGTGGAACATAATAGCTCATAATTTAGTTAATTTCTCTATAACATTTTCACTACTAAAAAATAGTAAGAATTAGCGACGGATAAATTCGATAGCTAAACAGAAAAATTTATTGCTACTAGCGACAGATTAGAGACGAAGTTCGCCGTTAATTTCAATTTTTTTAATGTTTTACATTACTTGAGATTCTGTTTTATTTTTTCAAGTTGAGTTGTAAGTGATACTGCATGATCATTTGACCTTTTGATATATTAATGTTATTCTAATTTAAAATGTTTATTGATGAATATTTAAGAGCGTTCATTATAAATCGTGCAGGGGTTAAAGAACCTTTTGCAAGAATGATTATTTGAGATTTTGTTTTCTCTGAGTTGGGTTGTAAGTGATTGCATCATTTGACTTTATAATATATTAAAGTTATCCTAATTTAAAACATCGATTGATGAATATGTTAGGGCAATGTTTGTAAGTTGTAAATGGTGCAGGGGTGAAAGAACCGTTTGCATAAATAATTATTTAGTATATTATTTTATTAGTCTTAATTTATGTGTCATACGTTTCTTCTTAATTTGTTCAAAAAATAATTTCATATTTTTTTAATTTTTAATATTTTTGCTCTGAATTTTTTATTTATCTTTAATAAATCATTAATATCCACACTAATTTCTAAAACTTATTTTAGATTATAAGTTTTAAATATTTTTATTTTTTTCTTAAATGTTATACCTAATAAAATATTGTCACATAAATTGAAAAAATCATTAAATAAGCATCGAAAAGTTTCCGAGGCCGAACCCGCTTTGAATTTGATAATGCATTACTTTTGAAGTATGTGTGTGTATGTCCTACAAATTTACTCGTTGTTGATTGAAAGTTAAAAACTAATATTCGAAAAAAACGATTGCTTATTTACAGTATTAATTTTGAAATTTGTAGAGCCTATAGCAGTATGCAATGATTTTTCTGTCTACTTTATCTTTGATTTGAGAGAAATAATTAAACTAGCCAATTGAATGCTTAATGTATGCGTTGATTTTTTTCGTGTATCACATTTGCTACGCAAACTCCACACGAGGCTGTTCTATTTACTTGGAATGTCACTTTTCAATCTGTTGAATAGCTTTTTCATATATGTGAACGACTTTTCTTTTATTGGTACATATTGGTGCTGTATTATGTATATTTGTCACGATCCGAAATTTCCACCGTCGTTCGTGATGGCGCCTAATATCGCACTCGTTAGGCAAGCCAACGTTAGAGTTGTATCCACCTTTTTCCTTTATATTTCATAGATTAAAATTTCACAGTCTAAATCAAGTAGAAATAAATGCGGAAATATGAAAATAACCTTTTGTCTATTCACAATATCATAACTATTACTACTCCTAGAGTCTGGTGTCACAATCCACGAACACACTATGATTTACTACAAATATCGGTTTGAAAGAAATTACATTTGTTTGAAACGAAGGAAAAACATAAATGTAGAAAAGTAGAAAGGGACGCCAGGGCCTGCGGACGCCAGCAGGACTACCTTGGGTCTCCTAGATGAATGCCTGCAACCGACCTCTCAATTAGCACTACCAGCTCCAAAATCTGCACAGAAAGTGCAGAGTGCAGTATCAGTACAACCGACCCCATGTAGTGCCGAGCCTAACCTCGACGAGGTAGTGACGAGGCTACGACGGGGCAATTACAATATAACCCGCATACAATATATAATAAAGCGAAAAAAAGAAGTACGGACAAAATGAAATAGTAACTTGCAGCAAAAATGGACACGGAACTCAAATATCTTATCAGTACCCAGTTATAACCAATCCTTAGGTGATATACAAAACTACAGAATAAATTCACAGCAGAAGAAGGACATAAACAATAAACTGATGCGGCACGCATCCCGATCCCACCATATAAACAGTAACAATATGAACATTTACCCTTATTACTCCGTATCAATCCACCCTTATGCCTCCTGTTGCGGCGTGCAACCCAATCCCACCGTACAATAACAATCCACCTTATTACTCAATATATCACCCTTATTCCTCCTGTTGCGGCGCGCAACCCGATCCCACCAGATAATCACATTTCACCCTTATTCCTCCCCAATATATCACCCTTATTCCTCCTGTTGCGGCGCGCAACCCGATTCCACCAAACAATAACATTTCACCCTTATTCCTCCCCAATATATCACCCTTATTCCTCCTGTTGCGGCGCGCAACCCGATCCCACCAGAAAATTACATTTCACCATTATTCCTCCTCAATATATCACCCTTATTCCTCCTGTTGCGGCGTGCAACCCGATCCCGCCATTTTAGTACCAATCACACAATAAGAACAGAAATTTCACAATTTGGCTCGAAACCCTCCACAATATTTAAGCCTCAAACCAAAGCAAACAGAAGGCTATATAATTATGGAACGTCACTCAACTAATACAACACAGCGAGACCAATCAAAATATACCATGAAACACCGATAAATCAACTTAAACCAATAATGTAATACAATGAAATTCCGAAATAGTTAATACCTTCAATAAAGAAAACAACATCTAACAAGAAGCAATTAAACATGGAAACATCAATAAGCATGTAGCAGTTAAGATGGGAAGACAATATATTAGGAACGGGGAAGGGAATAGGCTAAATAGATAATTTGGCGGCACATAGGTACTCGTCACCTCACCTATACGCCACACACATGGATTTTCACATAGCAATTATGCCGGGGATCCCTAATCCCTCATGTCAAAGTTAGACATAACACTTACCTCGATCCACAGGCCACTCACTGCTCAATTACCGCTTTTCCTCTAGTTTCCACCTCCGAACCACTCGTATCTAGTCATAGTTAATTTAATTACATCAAATATCGCAAAAGAAATTAATTCCAATACATACTTATAAGTTTCCCAACATTTCCCCCAAAACGTCAAAAATCGACCCCGGGCCCGCTTGGTCAAAACTCGTGGTTCGGACCAAACCCATTCAACCATTCATCCCCGAGCCCAAATATGTAATTAGTTCCGGAATTCGACCCCAAATCGAGGTCAAAATCCCCAATTTATAAAAACCCCCAATTCTTCCAAAAATTCCTAATTCTACCATGAAAGAACAATTAGGGCTAGAAATCTAATGGGTGTTGATGGAAATTGAAGAAAATGAGTTAAAGAACACAAACCTATGATTTGGTGTTGAAATGCCTCTTCAAGAATCGCCCTAGGTCGAGTTCTAGTGATGAAATATGAAATTTGGGAAGAAGTCCCGTTTTTGAAGTCTGTTTAAAAACACTGGACAGGTCTTCATCGCGTTCGTGATAGACCTGTTGTTGGGTTTTGGATGTATTTAATTAATATATATTAAATACTTAAAAGAGGGTGAATGGGAAATGGAGGGAAATAAAATTTTTGAGTGAAATTTTAAGTCCCCCCCTTGGCAAATGGGCATTGTCCCATATTGGAAGAGGAAGAGGTTTTTTATTGGTATATAAGCAATTGCTCTTCTTCTAGCTCTTAAAGAGTTGAGAAGAAGGCAAGCTTCGCGTCGTCGTCGTCGTCGCTCGCTCGGCTCGGCTTCGGCCACGGCTACGGCTACGGCTACGGCTTCGGCTTCGGCTTCGGCTTCGGATTCGAATTTGGATTTGGTCAAATGATCGATTGATTGATTAACTTTTTGGACCAAATTTATTTGTTAATAGTAAAATATTAACAGAAATATTATTAAATATTTGTTTTAATAACAGAATATTAATATTAAATATTAATATTAAATCCAATCCGTTTTTCTGTTTTGGTAACAGAAAAGTAACTACCCTCTTCAATTTTCCCTCTTTATTTTCCCTCTTTATTATTGAGTAAATGGCCATTTATGTAATGGCATTTATGCTGTGGGCGTTTTGCATAAACAGCCATTCTGAAGAATTGCACCTCTTCAGATTTCAGCCCAACTTTGGCTATAAATACAACAATATTCTGCTCAGAATTTCACTACGATTTTTTGAGTTTTCTCTCCTTCTTCTGCATACTTTTAGCATCAAACAAAGTAAAAAGTAAGTGTGATTTGCTACCGAACTTTGTGTTCGCTGAAACACTGGGGTTTGAAGTACCACTACACCAGTGTCTAATTCGTTCTATCCTGGGAGGAAATAATCCAAAACCTTGGGTACTAGGAGGGGATTAAATTCCTTAAGGAAACATTGTGAATTCAGTGAGCTCGAATTGTTTATGTTCATTTCTATTTATGTTCATTTCTGTTTATATTCATTTATATTTTCAGAATTATTTTACAAATACAGTCTACTAACAAGCTTAAGGAATTTAATATATTTTCTGTATTTGTACTTACTGTTTCTGGAAGAGTAAAACCTTTGTGGTTTTGTACTCTATTAAAATCTACGTGATTTTAACGTTTGTGTCATTCTTTTACAGAAATGACTAATGAGAATAAGAACCAAGCTGTTCCAATGGTGACTGCTAATGCCTCAACTAGCCGAACGACNAATTTGATATGAAAGACTTGGGAGTTGCTGATTTATTCTGGGAATTAAGATCCATAAGACTTCTCAAGGTCTAGCATTTTCACAATCTCATTATATTAAGACAGTACTTGAAAAATTCAAGAACTTGGGCTTTAAAGTTGCAAAGACTCCAATTGATGTGAATCTTGCATTAGCAAAGAACAAAGGCCAGAGCATATCACAATTGGATTATGCTCGTGTGTTGGGTTGCTTAATGTACATCATGAATTGTACACGACCAGATATAGCTTGTGCTATAAGTAAATTGAGTCGATATACGAGCAATCCAGGCCAATCTCATTGGATGGCCATGAAACGAGTTTTGGGGTATTTAGTACATACCCAGGACTTTGCTTTGCACTACAATAAATATCCTGCAGTCATTGAGGGATACTGTGATGCAAATTGGATCACCGGATCAACTGATTCCAAGTCCACAAGTGGATATGTATTCACTATTGGTGGAGGAGCGGTATCTTGGAAGTCATCAAAACAAACTTGTATTGCCCGCTCTACAATGGAGGCTGAGTTCATAGCCTTGGATAAAGCCGATGAAGAAGCTGAATGGCTCCGAAATTTCTTGGAAGATATTCCATTTTGGCCCAAACCGTTGGCACCAATATGCATACATTGTGATAGTCAAGCGGCAATTGGAAGGGCTGGGAGCGTTATGTATAACGGTAAGTCTCGCCATATACGACGAAGACATAAAACCGTTAGACAATTACTCTCTAGAGGAATTATCACGATTGACTATGTAAAGTCAAGTGATAATGTGTCGGATCCACTTACAAAAGGCCTAACTAGAGAGGTAGTTGAGAAGTCATCAAGGGGAATGGGACTGTGGCCGAGAACAAGTCATAGTGGCGGTAACTCCACCTAGAAGACTGGAGATCCCAAGATCTAGGTTCAAGGAGATCAAACAAAGTCATTTATGACGGTTCAACATTGTCAACTAAACTTTTGGTCCATTCTCGTGATGAGACAATGTTCAAGTACCAAGGATAAAGCATTAAGGCTTTTTAATGATTTCTAAATTTGATACGGGGTATATCAAATAGTGTATCTACGGGATGACACGTTTAGGAATCACAAGTGTGAAGTGTTAGCCGCTTCAAGGAGAACATTGTAAGGCCAGTTCTCTATGCACTTATGAAACCAGGCGGTGTTCATGGCTGAAACGAACACAATAATGAGAACCAAAGACGGTTAAGGGTTGGTTGTGTGACTTATGGTTGTCTAGGTATACACTAAAGTTCGACGGTTCAAAGATATCAAATCTACCGATTGATCGAGTATATCCGACATAAGTTCACTACGGAAAGTTCAAAGGGAAACCTACTTATCCAGATGCAATTAATCCTTACTTGCGAATCACACAGTTTTTCATGCATATTATCGTGATATAGCCATTCCCCATTCATGTGGGGGATTGTTGGGTTTTGGATGTATTTAATTAATATATATTAAATACTTAAAAGAGGGTGAATGGAAAATGGAGGGAAATGAAATTTTTGAGTGAAATTTTAAGTTCCCCCCTTGGCAAATGGGCATTGTCCCATATTGGAAGAGGAAGAGGTTTTTTATGGGTATATAAGCAATTGCTCTTCTTCTAGCTCTTAAAGAGTTGAGAAGAAGGCAAGCTTCACGTCGTCGTCGTCGTCGCTCGCTCGGCTCGGCTTCGGCTACGGCTACGGCTACGGCTACAGCTTCGGCTTCGGCTTCGGCTTCGGATTCGAATTTGGATTTGGTCAAATGATCGATTGATTGATTAACTTTTTGGACCAAATTTATTTGTTAATAGTAAAATATTAAAACAGAAATATTATTAAATATTTGTTTTAATAACAGAATATTAATATTAAATATTAATATTAAATCCAATCCGTTTTTCTGTTTTGGTAACAGAAAAGTAACTACCCTTTTCAATTTTTCTCTTTATTTTCCCTCTTTATTATTGAGTAAATGGCCATTTATGTAATGGCATTTATGCTGTGGGCGTTTTGTATAAACAGCCATTATGAAGAATTGCACCTCTTCAGATTTCAGCCCAACTTTGGCTATAAATACAACAATATTCTGCTCAGAATTTCACTACGATTTTTTGAGTTTTCTCTCCTTCTTCTGCATACTTTTAGCATCAAACAAAGTAAAAAGTAAGTGTGATTTGCTACCGAACTTTGTGTTCGCTGAAACACTAGGGTTTGAAGTACCACTACACCAGTGTGTAATTCGTTCTATCCTGGGAGAAAATAATCCATAACCTTGGGTACTAGGAGGGGATTAAATTCCTTAAGGAAACATTGTGAATTCAGTGGGCTCGAATTGTTTATGTTCATTTCTATTTATGTTCATTTCTGTTTATATTCATTTATATTTCCAGAATTATTTTACAAATACAGTCTACTAACACCTGTCGCGATCGCGATGCACAGCGGCCAGAAGGCCTTCGCGTTGGCGAAGAGTTGCACATGTTCGCGATGGTCTGTCCCCCCTGACCATCGTGTTCGCCGGCCTAGGACCGCGTTCGCGTAGAACAACTCATTGAAATTCCTAGCCCACCTCCAATACACTACGCGTTCGCGTAAGGCCGTCGCGTTCGCGAAGAGCTAACCCCCCAGTGCTCCGCGTTCGCGATCGAAGGCTCGCGTTCGCGTAGAAGAAATCCCTCCCCAGCCCAGCTTGCACTTCACGATCGCGGGAGTTGCTAATATTAGCATACCAGAAGCAGTAAACACATCAGATTTTCTAAGTGAAAATCATCCCGTAGCCTATCCGAAACTCACCCGAGCCCTCGGGGCTCCAAACCAACATTCACACAAGTGTTAAAACATCATACGAACTTGCTCGCGCGATCAAATTACCAAAATAACATCTAGAACTACGAATTTAGTACCAAATTGCATGAAATTTTCAAGAAAGTTTTAAAACATCTATTTTCTAAACCAAAGGTCCGAATGACGTCAAATCAGTCCCGTTTCTCACCATATTTCACAGATAAGGTATAAATACATAACGGACCTGTACCGGACTTCGTAACCAAAATATGGACCCGGTACCAACAAGATCAAATATTAACCAAATTCTTAAAAACTTTATGTTTCAGTCTTACAATTTTCATCAAAAATTCATTTCTCGAGTTAGGGACCTCGACATTCGATTCCGAGCATATGCCCAGGTCCCATATTTTACTACGGATCCACCGGGATCGTCCGAACACGGGTCCGTATCCGTTTACCCAAATGTTGACCGAAGTCAACAAAAGTCAACTTTTAGGCCAAAAATTATTATTTCATCAATTTTTCAAATAAAATCTTTCCGGATACACGCCCGGACTGCGCACGCAAATCAAGAAAGAATGAAATGAGGTTTTGAAGACCTCAAAACACGAAATCGAGTTCTAAAATATAGGATGACCCTTTGGGACATCACATTATTATGTCGTACTCTCCATTTAATTATTTGTCCCGTTATTTATTTTATACGTAACACTTATCTATAGGTGGAACACTTAATTCTTGGTCAGTCGCACTATGAACCATTAATTTCTAAGAATACATATATGAAGCACGAAATCAAGATTTTCGCTAAAAGGATTCAAATATAAAGAAGTAAGCATACAAAAAAAAACCATAAAAATTTACCATCTACTATATGCTATATACACAAATAGATAAAAAAAATTGATCTTATATATATAATGTAATTTTCCGACGACGAGATTTTAGACGAACCCTGTTGTGCTAACTCTCCTAGCTCCGCCCATGTCTGAAGCATGTTACACATGCAAAAAGAGGAATATTAAATAGTATTAGGTTAAGATGAGAAGGAGAATAATGTATCCAACAAAGTGATTGATAGAAATGGGTCATAATTGAGGTGTAGATTAGTTAGGAGCTAAAACAAATTCTCATGTTATGTGTTTTCACAGGCTATTTGTCTA
>NW_017670327.1:862239-871994 GCF_001879085.1 Nicotiana attenuata
AAAAAAAAATATTAAGGACAGAAATATGAGTTGATTCAATGAATTCAATTGTCAATTGTGATCTTCAACAGTAATCTCGCAGACAGAAAATAAATGTTGTGTACAATGACTTAATTTTTTCATCAAAAGATATCATTAAATTAGGACCTTCAAATTTTAGCAATAAAAATATAGCCAAAAAGAAAAAATAAAAATCGGGATAATAGCACTTTTAGTCTCTTAGTTAGTGGTAAATTCTGATTTTGATCCTTCCGATATCTGCCTAAGTATATTTAATCTTTAATTAACAAAAAAATTGTGTTTTTGGTCCCTTTATGTAGAAAATATATTACTCTGATATTTAGAATTTTTATTACCCTAAAATATAGAGCAACTGTACATACATAACATTATACTTAATTTGCAAAGAGTCGCAAGCAGAAGGATTAAATGTGCACCACTTCAATTAATTAAAAATTAAATATGCTTAGTTAGATATCATAAGAACCAATAATATAATTTACCAATAATTGAAGGGCTAAAAGTGCTATCATCCGCAAAATTCACTTTTCCTTTGTACTGCTGGTCTATAATTTAGATACTTTTATGTCCATAGAATATGAACTTATAATATATAGCAAAGAACTCCAAATTATTGAATATTAAAATGTCATGTGTTCATACGGGATAGATAGTGAGGAATAGGACGCAGACTTCAATTAGTATAAGATTGAGACATTATTGTTATTATTGTTATTAATCGATAACAATAATAAATTGATATTAAACCAAAGAATATATTTCTAGTATGAAACGAATCAATCATTTAGTTTGGTCTTTTCTTGAAAAAATGATGATTTTGTTTCTCCATTAATCAAGAACTTCGATTTTTGAGAAATATATTCGTAACTGTAATTAGAAGGGATATCGTGTACGTAAAGATTTCGTTATTTTTCAATGAAACATATGTTTGTCGTTGTAATTTGATCAAGAGAAATTTGAAGTCTTCTCTTAATGACAGATTATAGGTAATAAAACTTTTGCCACAAACGATGTTTAGGAAAGCATAGAAGTCATATGATTTTATCATATTTTTAATATGATCCATTCATATTCTTGTCTTTATTAAATCGTCTCATTCCAATCAGCAAAGCTCGAACGAGAAATAGGTAGACTCCAGGTATCCAAATAATTCGAAAAAAAAAAAGATTCAAATTTACCTCGCAATTTTTATTATGATCTGTAATTACCTCAGAGAGTTGGAGGTCCATTAGGGGTCAAGGACCAGGGGCAACACGATAACATTGGTGACCTAAGGCCAAACTTTGTTAACATGCCTCTCATTTTTCATATTTAAGAAGTATAATTTGTTAAAAGACTTTCATATATTTATCATCTAACTCAACAAGATTAATGATTTGTTCATCTAATTAAAATACTTTTTCTTATTTAATTTTTATATTGGTTGTTAAAAATTATCAAGAGTTCTTTTTTGAGATTGTATTAAAGTTTCAATTTTTCTTTTCTTTTTTTATTATTTTAAATAACCTGGTTCATATATTCTAGTTGATATGTTTGAATTAGTAAAATAATTAAAAAAAAAAACGATACGCCTGTCAAGTAAAACTAAAAAAATAACAAATTTTGAGTTATATAAAATAATAGAAAGGAAATACAGTAGAAAGAATGAAAAAAATATGCAATGCTCTTCATCTCTTATTGTGAGATAATAGATAGCTTAATCAGAAATATTTAATATTTTTAGAAATAGAACTTTTCCTACTACTTGTTATTAATTAAAAAAGGGGGCCTCAAAAATTAGGGGACCTAAAGTCTTTACCTTAGTGGCCTCCCCTTCAGCGAGCACTGTCCAGGACAAGATTAGGAGCCCGTTTGGACATAAGAAATTTTTTTCTTTTTTTCAAAATTTTTTTATTTTTTTTCGAAATAGCGTGTGTTTATAAAATTTTCAATTTTCACTTGAAGAAGCATTTTGAAAATTTTCGAAAATTTGAAAAACTCTAAAAAACTATTTTTCAAATTTTCACTCAAATCACTCACAAAACTTAAAAAACAACCCAAAATTATATTCATGTCCAAACACAACTCTAAATTTCAAATACCATTTTTACTCGAATTTTTTTCCCCCTAATAAAAGAAAAGCTAATAAAGGGAAAAACAAAATGCAGTGGTCATTTGCCCCTCTGATGATCAAGTTCTTCTACAATTCAATTGGCTCTTGAGACATTTTTCTTAATTGGCTCGCGAACCTTGCTATCCATATAAATAATCATTTTATCATATGGTTCCAGTTTTTTTCTTCTTATTTTATATCACTAAACTGAAATAAAATTGTTAAGCCACGATTAGAGGACTTATAAGGTGCTTTAGTATGGAGGAATAAAAAATTTCAAAATTTAAAATTTTCTTTTGGCTAAAATATTTTCTATAGAAATACAAGTTCCTTAAAATTAAATCGGAAAAATAAGTTCCGTAAGTGATATTTCACGTTGATTGTTGCTCCCACCCCCACCTCACCCTTCGAACCCCACCCTAAATTAGGTTGTTTCATATCTTCTTTCAAATTCTTGTTTTTGTCCAATTGGATTCGTATATAGTCTTTTTTATCTGATGTTTATTACTCGCATTGAGGCTCGATCAAATTCGTAATTGAGTCGAAAAGTCCCACATTGGAAAAAGTGTTGCATAACAAAGAGCACTCTTTATTCAGGGCTCAAACCCGAGACCTTTAATGATGAAAATATACTTACAATTCTACCACAACACTTGTAGTTGTTGGTTCCAATTATGGTTACATTCAACTTTAAGGTATGCTGTTTTAGAATAAAATTCTCACTCAAATAAAACTGATAAAAACTTTATAGCAGGAATAAAATTGGTTCTCGTTTATTAACTTATATGTATATGATACTAAACTGAATGAGAAAAGCTTCTACAACGAGCATTTAATATGTTTAATCCAGTCGAAGATAACTTTACATAAAATAATTGAGTATAGAAGAATTTTGGCATTTTATACCTTTTTGACGTTTTAATATGGGATATATTGCCTATAATAAATGAAGAGGCAAAAAAGCATGATATTGTCTTTGGACCAACGTTGGATACTCACGCGGTTTGAGCTCCTATTGAATAGTATGATCTGTTCGATTTTTCTTCTATTCAACAAATTAATTGACTAAACTCCAAGGCAAAATGAGAAAAACATTTTCTTTTTCTTTTTTTTTTTAAAAAAAAGCTAGTCTTTTCCTAATAATTGCCCACTTGTTAAGCCAGTTAGGCATACACATGGTCCGATTTTATATTAAATTTGAGAAAATAGGTTACATTGTGTTTACAAGTTGGAAACCTCTTGAATGTCGAGACCATGCAACGTGCACAAGTTAGAACCTTTTGACATCCATTTTTCTTGTATTATATGAATTTCAAGTAGAGGCGAGCCTAGAATTTTAACCCGACAAGAGAAGTATCAAATTTTTTTAATTAATAGATTTATGTTAAACAATAAATGAGATGACTAGTGAACTAGATAAATGGTAAAATATAAAAGTTTAAAAAAATTAAAAATAAACTATTGAATTCGGGATCAAACCCAAGTCAACGGGTTGGTTAAGGAAATTTGAGCTAATTGATCATCCCATGCCCCTTAAAGGCTTTTAATATTAAGAGTGTCGAATTAGTTGTATAATTATTTTTAAGGTATACATATATAAGATTTTTGCTGAAATTTACGAGTTTTGGTAGCCCTTCAATAATAGATGTAGATCCGCCTATGATTCCAAGAACCACCCTTCTACTTAAAAAAAATGAATAGAAGTAGTTAATTAAATATCTCCATCCCACATGGATAGCTTATAATACTAAAAATGAGTTAAAATAAAGAATAACCATAACATGCATGATTGTGCCTACCTAGTTAGTACGTCCAATAAAACATGGATTACTGTATTATACATTTATTTTATAAGCATGTGAAAAGATTTCATTTTCTCCATTTGCATTAGTGACATATATATTTTTTCTCATTAAAATAATTAAGAAGGTAGTAATTCACATTTGTCTTAAAGACAATTAAGATTTATGAACTTGTCTCTAGGTTGGATAGTTAGATGCTGACAGATATGAAACGAGGAACCCACCGTCATTCATAAAACAATTCAATATTAAAATATTAAGAAAAATTAACATTTTCTTTTAATCTTTGACATACAGAAGAGTTTATCTGTAGTAACTTGCTTTTGCAGTAAAGGATACTGCCGGAGAGAATTATATTTTATCATTAAATAAAGTTTCAGTCAGAATTTATTATCTTTTATAACCACAGGTGACTAATTACCTCTCTAGAAAGTTGAAGAAGGACATTTATTCTCCTATATAAGACCAGTTTGATGTATCTGAATTAATATTCTGAAACTTTAGAAGCTATTAAAATAAACATTTTGTACTCATTATGCATACAAACAGTCGGTAGCAGAGTTAGAAATATATATAAGGGAATTCAAAACTCAAGTGTTATAATTTTATTCCTAATATCTTTTGTGATCTCCAAAATACTCTTTATTAAGGCGTATACTCCCTCTTCCCCTATTTTTTAGAATACTCTTTCTAGAGATGTTCGTAACGTAACACTTCCAAGAAAACTTTCAACCAGAAATAAGATTTTTTTTAAAAAAAAAACACCATAGATCTACGATAAAAGAACCCCTTAAAAAATCAACGGGACCAACGTTGGTATATATATTAATAATTTTTTGACTATCAAAGTCTGTGGGCCAGATATTAAATTGGACCATGTGAAATAGATTTTGTATAGCTAGCAAAAATAGTTAAAAGAAAGTACAGATAAAGGTGACAATATAATACCTACCATTGATCTACGAGTATTTAATCACATACAATTTGAGAATATTGGCTGTGTCCCTTTGGCTTTTCCAAAAGTTCCAATGGCGGCTTCTTCTTCTTCTTCTTCTTCTTCTCAACTGATAATTATTTACTTTTTTGCATGCATTTTCTTTGCTTCTGCTAAAATTTCTACAAGTAATTGTTACAAATCCATTTTTGGATTTGGTGATTCTCTTACTGATGCTGGAAATTTAGTTCACCTCTATCCACCTGGTAGAAAACCTCATATGTATTTTCCTCCTTATGGCGAAACCTACTTCAATCGTCCCACTGGTCGTTGCTCTGATGGCCGTCTTCTCATTGATCTCATTGGTAGGTATATAATGGTAGTTCTCTATTTCTCTCCCTTGCATGACTCGAAACCGGGATAGGCGGATCCAGGATTTGCGGCTTATGGGTTCCTACCGTAATTCAGATTAATATGCAATAATAACTGGGTTCACAGTTAGATATTTACAAATATTTAGTAAATTTCTTAATATAAATACAGGGTTTAGCAAGAGTTACTGGATTTCCGGAAACCCGTATTCTATACTCTAGGTCCACCCCTGGATCTATAAGGTAGTTATTAGATACTATGTTGCTCGGAACTGTTGCCGTATTCGTGTTCGGACCCACCAAAAATGCACTATTTTTAATGGATACTAAACCATCCAGTGGCATTTTTAAAGAATTCGAGAAGAGGGTGGAGGTGGGGGTGGGGTGGAGNAACCAAGTGTAAATATGTACATCCACCCGCTCATTGGACTCTAGAGACGGGTCTTACAAAAATAGCCTATCTTTTTATCACTTAAGTTCCTCATCTGGAACTTAAACTCTATACTAACATGGATATCTATTTATCCTATCTAAGACAACTCTCCATTTACAGTAGCTATTTCCTTTAATGTATAAATGCAATACAATTTCTCTAACTCTATCCCTACTTTCTTTCCTTGTCTGTTGAAACCTTCGTAAGTTCCTTTCCATCCATGTGTGATATACTGTTGCTGCAAAGGCATTTCCAAGAATCTTCCATTTTGTATTCCTGCTCTTTGTTTTTGTAGCTATCCAGTCAATCTCTTCCTGCCATCTACCTACTTGTCGATCAATTCCAAACAATCTCAAAATCTGCTTCCGTATGAACTTTGAATATGAGCATTCAAAGAACAAGTGATCATGAGTTTCCTCTTCATCTGTCATACACAGAACACATTCTACAGGTACTGGTATTTCCCATTTGATCAGCCTATCAACTATTGCTAGTCTCCGATGCAGTGCCATCCACAGAATGAATTGATGCCTAGGAATCATACCTTGTGTCAAACTTTTAAAAGGAAAAAAAATGTTTTTGAATAGAAGCAGAAGTAGCTTTTGAGAAGCAGAAAAAATAACATTTTCCCAAAAGTACTTTTTTGAAATATTAAGAAAAATATATTATTTACTTATAAATAATTTTTAAAAGCTTGGTTAAACACTAATAGCTGCTCAAAAAGTGTTTTAAAATTTATTAATCAAACACAAAATTGCTCCCGCCAAAAGTACTTTTACTGAAATACACTTTGGAGAAAAGCACTTGAGCTTGGTCAAACAGGCTGACCAAGCTTCTAGGAGGCCAAAAGTACTTTTTTGGCCGAAAAAGTACTTTTTGAAAAATTTAAGGTGTTTGGCCAAAATGAAAAAGTACTTTTTAGCAGTAGGAGAAGCAGTTTTTCTGCTTCTGGGGAGAAGCTATAAATTCTAGCTTCTTCCAAAAAGCAGAAGCAGAAGTAGAAAGTTAATTTATTCAAGACAAAAATAACCTTACAATAAATTTAAATTTTTCAAAATATCCCTCATTAATTTAATTTTTCTTTTTCTTTTCCTTTTCCTTTTTTTTTCCTGCTATAGATGTGTTCTCTTTTTTATTTTAATCAAATTTTTATTCTCTTTCTCCTATTCTTAAGAGTAGATTTTAAATTTATACTGAATGATGTATTTTGACATATTTAAATTATCATGTAAATAAAAAGTAATACCAAACACTCAATATTGTTGCTTTGGAATAACTGTATTTTATATTAATTAGAATTTTTAATTTATATTTTTACTTTACGTTTTATATTTTAATTGAATTCTTTTCTAATAAATGTTTAAATTTATTTTTCTTTTCTAAATAATACTAATCGCAAATTCAACCTTTACTGTTCTTCTTCGTAATTTGATATTTAAAAGTACTTTTTTAAAAGATTGGTCAAACACGATGAGCTTGCAAAAAACACTACTCAAACGAATCGGCCAAACACAAACTACTTATTTTGCAAAAGTACTTTTTCACAAAGCACTTTTGAATAAAAGCGCTTTTCAAAATAAGTAGTTTTTGGCAGCTTGACCAAACGAGCTCTAAGGTAATTTTATGATTAAATAATAAGAGAAAGTTAGAAAAGGTGAGGGCTTTACTGAGTTAGAGAATTTATATTCACACGTTTCGTATGTCGAAAGTTATTTTGTATGAAATTTTTTTTTAGAATTTTTTTTGTAATGTTAATGAGTGAAAATTTCGAAAAAAATATATGTATTTGGTATAAAATAAGCCATTTTCTGAGAAAATATTTTCCGTTAGGAATTATATACTGTTTGATTATCAGAAAATGCTTTTCAAAAAAATACTCTTGCATGTCTTTATAAGTGAAACTGTACGTAATGGCGATCACACAACTTTTATGAAGAAAGTTCATCATCTATTATGGAGTATATACATATAAAAATAAATCCAGTCTTATATATTTTTTGACGAAGGGAGTTCGAATGAAGTTCCTTCCGCCCCTTTAGCTCCGCTCAATGCGGAACAATATTATTTTATCATCAATTTATTTAATCTCTATATTGTGATAATTAATATGACAGCACAACACTATGGACTCCCTCTTCCACCACCTTCAAGTGAGGCTAAAGATGGAGGAAATATGCAATCTGGAATAAACTTTGCAGTGGTTGGATCTCGAGCTATGGATGCAAAATTCTTTGAAAAAAGAGGAATTTATGACACAGTAACTAATGTTTCTATGTGGGATCAATTGGCTTGGTTCAAACAAATGCTTCCATATTTATGTCATAATCCTTCAGGTGAATGTCATTCCGTTATCTTGTTACCTACTTCTTCGTTCACTTTTTTTGGCTTTTCACTCGGTATACGGTATTTGCATTGGGATTCGACTAAATCCAGATTCTTGATGAAAAATCTCATATTAATGAGGGTAAACTGCTCCTTAACAAAGACGACTCCCGTACTCAGGGCTCGAACTCGAGACATCTGGTTAAGGATGAAGGAGTACTTATCATTCCACCATAATCCTTGTTCGTCCTTCGTTCACTTTTACTAGTCCAGAATGGACTTTGCACTTTCCTTAAGAAATAATAAATAATTTATATATTTTAACTAAATACCCATAATAATAATAGCATTTCAAAAATTCTTGAGAAATAGTTTGGGGAATGAGTAGTTAGTTGTGACACCCTAGGCGAGTCTCACATTGACAAAATACGGGAGAGATGTTGGGCACATAGTAGACATGCCTTAAACTCTAGTGACGCGTTTTAAAGCTGCGCGAGCCTAGGTCCAAAATGGACAACATCACTAGATGACTGGACTTTTATATTACTAATAAGAATAAAGCAGAATCTTTTTTATTTTAATCTTTTTGTGAAAATAGATAAATAAAAATAAAAATATATTTTTAATATAATAGGCATATAAAAATAAAAGGAAGAAGTATTATCTATCGATAATAATTGTGGGGTTGGGGTGGGGGCGAAGGTGGTAGGATAGCCGATACAAAGCTTTATGATAGCACCCAATTTTTCCGATTCGGCGGTTCGCTTTCGATTATGATTTGTTAGCACAACTAGCTAATGTACCAGCTAGAATTACCTTGTTGAGGTTGTCACCTGACACTAGGCTTGTTCATTTGGATCGGATACCCGAAATCTGAACCGATCCATTCAATTTCGGATTTCGGATCGATCGTGTTTATTAAAATTTCGGATCGGATTCAAATTGGTATAATTTTAATACGATCCGATCCGAAATCCAACATTATTAGGGCATGTGTAAATACTAAACTTTAATTTCGGATAGTTAGTACTTCTTTTACATTTTCCTCCAAGTTATTACCTTTACAATTGATGGATTTAGCTATATTGGCACCATAGTACTCTCATAATTGCAGAAACATGAATTTTTCTTACTGTATTGCCTCTTTTACAAAGAAAATATGAGTTTGCAACTTTGAGGCATAATAATCCGATCCGAAATCCGAAAATCCGATCCGAAATCTGAAAATCCGATCCGAAATCCGAAAATCCGATCCGATCCAAACTTTCAAATTCGATCTGATCCGATATTAATTCGGATCGGATTTGCATTTTCTAGAATCCGAAATCCATAAAAAAAGAGTGCTAAATCCGATCCGATCCGATCCATGCACAACCCTAAGGAAAGCGACAGACAACTGGAAGATTCCGTTGGAGTTTTTCTTTGGACCTATTCTAATTTGGGCATAAGAAGGTATTTTTTGCGGCAAACCTCAACGAAGACGCTGAGTTTTTTAAAGGTGACCCTAATAATTATAAATCGTTGACGATTGAACTCGAAAGAAATTTGTTGTATAGTTTGATAAGGCAAAACTTACATTAAAATGGTGAGGAAAGATAGTGAACGTATAAGGTTGGGCTTTTTTCTCACGTTTAGCCCACGCCAGATATTATTTATATTTGGTATTCTAAAAAATATATAAAATTTATATAATTTTGATATATAATATACATACATACATACATACATATATATATATATATATATATATATATATATATATATATATATATATATATAT
>NW_017670327.1:872014-903070 GCF_001879085.1 Nicotiana attenuata
ACCTACGTTGGTTTCTTTTGGACAGGTTGCAAAATTTTTTTGGAGAGTTCATTATTTCTTCTAGGGGAATTTGGAGGCAATGATTATACACATGCACTTCTTTCAGGCAAAAATATAAATGAAATTCTGCCTATCATCCCTTTAGTCGTCCAAACTATTGCCTCTGGTGCTCATGTAAGTGTCTAGCTCCTTCATCCTCTTGAAAAATATATATATTTTTCCAAAACTATTTTTCAAACTAAATAAGGTTGGAGTAGTCTCCTGGTTTTGTTTGAGGCAGCAATTTCTCTAATTATCTTGTTAATGTCTTGCTGCAATGTTCAAAGATACTCTGATTTCTTTCCATCCAAATAGCATTGACAACCTTTGCATGCATGGATAGAGCTAGGGTGGCGAAAAAGGGATAGAAAAATTATATTGCGTATATAAGGTTAAAGTTTTTTTTATGTATATATATATATTAACTGTTGAAACTCTCTTAATTCTCATGTGTTTACTTTTTTCTACTTTTTGAATTTTTTTGATAAAAATTCTGCTTCTGCAACTGATTATATTTAAACACTTGAGCTGCTTGAGTCTTTCTTTTGGCATTCTTGATTATCCATTCCATGTGCTGGTTCCAGTTAGTTGTGTTCCTGCCTACCTGTCTTCTCAAATTCTCAACCAAAGCATAATTCTGTCCAACAGTCAACAGCCAATCTTGAAATTGTAACCATATATAGGGCAACTTTAAAATTCTCGACTTACCCTTAAAATGATTTTAACCACACAAATATTTATAAATTGTTTTAGTCTATAAGTTTCAAAAGTTTTTTTTCCCCCTAAAATTCCATGCCTAGTCATAAAGGTTCAAACAAACTAATTAAGATCAAATATTTCGACCTTGGAATTATTCTTAATTCAGTAAACCCTTCTTAAATTAGAAAGTAATCATTTAAGCAAGATTCTTGAAAAAAAAAAATTTAAGTATAGACTTAGATTATTTCATAGGTATAAACTACTATTAAATTTTTAATAGAAAATTACTTTACAAACCACTTCGAAGTATTACTTATGGTTAAAGTCACCTTCAACTCTTAAAGCAATCATACTACAACAACAAAAAAAAAAAGGGGTTTTGACACAGTTACCCACAAAAACAAAACTATTTACCCCTATCTACCCATTTGTTTTCCTACCCATAAACTAATTACATTTCCTACCCATAGTAGGTTTTGTGGGGAATTTTTTCTTTATTCTCCAATTCTTTTTTATTTCTATGCTTCTTTTCTTTTCTTTTTTCTTTTTTTTTTCTTTTCTCCTTTTTTTTTCTCGTTTTCTTCTTATTTTTTTCTTTTTTCCTTTTCTAATTTCATTTAACTTCTATTTTTTTAAATATTCTTTTTCTCTTTATAATCTAATTTCATTTACTGTTTTTACTATTTTTTATGATTCTTTTTTTTTTTATATTATTACTAAAGAAAAATCAAATTGTGTACCAATTAAATGTAGTTAATACAACCGAAAAAATATTAAGTAACATATGATACCAGTATAGTATATAGCTATACCAACAGGGTATACAATTGTACGTAAAGAGTTAGAAAAATTTTAATTCAATTATTAAACTGAAATAATATCAGTTGTCAAAAAAAAAAATTAAAAATTCTAAAGGGATCTAATTGTAGGAGTATACCGTTACATCATATAGCATACTATAATTTTTTTTTTTTTTTGCATTTTCAGTTTGCCCCTCACGCTTAGGTAAAAGCTTAAAACAAATTAAAAGAGAAAAGACAAGTGAATTTACGGGTAATAAGTATACTATTATAGTATATTGTATACTATTATAGCATATTGTTATAGTATCTTACATATTATACAGTATACCATAACAATATATTGTATACTATAATAGTATACTGTTGCAGTATAACTATATACTCCTATAGTATATTAGTATACTGTAGCGATATACTGTTTTGTAAACTATAATAGTATAGTGTTGCAGTATAGCTATATACTCCTACAGCGTATTGTATACTGTAGCGGTATATTGTAGCTGTGTTCTTCTTCGATTTTCAATTGAAAATTTCGATCTCAATCACCTCAAATCAGCTCCAAACGCTATCAAATTTCTGTATGAACTTCCATAAGGTACTATAAGCAATATTTAACAGCACCCACTTTGAATCAAACAAGAAATCTTCAAAAATAAAATTGAGCTTCAAGCCCTACAATGGTGGATATTCAAATACACATAAAAATTTAGATCTGGAAAGCTTACTCGAAGATGCTATAAGCAATATTTTATAACACCACATCGAATCAAACAATAAATCTTCAAATAATAGCACCACTTCAACAATTAATGAGTATTCCATTAGAAAACCGAGCGAGAAAAAACAATATCCAAATTGTTAAGATTCCGTTGAAACTAAAACTAAATTAAGGTCGAATAAGAACGAATATTGCATGTTGCTGATGTGACTAGCTAGTGGCGATTACAGTAAGAATAAATAAGAAGAAATATAAAAGAGATGGAGAATTGGAGGAAGGTAAAATGAGGAAGAAGAAGAAGAGGAACATAATAAAGGCTGGTAAATAGTTTGGGGGTCATGGGTAGGAGTAGTAAATAGTTTGGGCCTGGGCATTAAAGGGTAAATAGTTTGGAATTAATGGATATAAAGTGAGATTTTCTACCAAAAAAAAAAAAAAAAAGCAATCAACGTCTATGTTTGATGAAAGTGTCTACTTAAAAATTTCAATTTCAAATCCACGCCCCATCTCCCATCGCCTTCGTTCTTTATAACAAAATCTGAAATTTTATTATTCTTTTTATTTCATTGAATGCAGGAACTAAATTTTAATTCCACCCCCATCTCCCATCCCTTCCCTCTTTTGAACTACATCTGAATTTATTTTATCGAATGCAAGAACTAAATTTTAAGTGAAGAATCAATACATATAGCCGCCTGTTTGCAATAAGTATATACGAAAAATAACTGTAATCACAAAAGAATAAAATAATTGTATTAATCAACTATGAGTACAATTTGTTTCACCCTTGATTATTTTCTCCAGATTATTTCCGTGATTCGAAGGCCGGAGCAGCATGTTTCTTGAACGTAGGATGACGTAGATCTCCTTGAGATGTATTTGATCTCCATAAAAGGATGTCTCCATTGAAGGATGTTGTGGGACTTCTTAAAGTATTTGATTGTCAAGAATTATCCGGGCACATCTTGATCCCTTTATGAATATCCTATGAGTTTATGAGATTCTCGAGATCTCAATTTTCGAGATTCTTTTTAAGGGAGTATGTAAACTTTTTTACTGGAGTGCTATAGGGTTAGGATAGATTAGTCTCCAAGTTAGGGTTTTGGTAGAGTAGCCTCCAAGTAGTGGTGGCAAAATAGTTACAAGAAAATAGTTAACCACCCATATTATCCACTAAAAAATGGGTTGGATAATGAACTTTTAAAAACGGGTCAAATATGGTTAAAAATCATATTATCATTTAGAAAATGGATAACCAATGGGTAATCAATGGATAACTAATGGGTTTAACTTTTACATTTGTAAAGCCTCAAATTGGGGTTCCTCAAGTTTGGGAGACTAGGAATTCTCCCAAAAGTGATCATTATGGTTATTCATATTATCTGCTGATTAACCCGTTTTTTATCAATATTAAATATGTGTCGTCGCATAATTTATTTGTTTTTTCATTATCCATTTTTGACCCGAACCATATCCTACCTGTCCCGTCCGTTTGCCACTCCTACCTCCAAGCAATCCTAATAGACTCCTAGAATTCCAAGAGTAGTCTTGGAGTGTCTTGAATTTAGGATTTACGCCAAATTTCTTACGGGCTTGATCTGTTAAAATTTTGATGTCTACACTATACCCAACTGCTTAAACTAAAAATAGCTAGTAGATGTAATACTTATATAATTCATGTAAAATATATATATATATATAAAATAAATATATATAATATTAGATTTGGTCGGCTATTTGTATAATAATTCCTTATTTTATTGAATGCAGGAACTAGTGGAGCTTGGGGCCAAGACAATAATGGTGCCAAGTGTGTTACCTCTTGGATGTGCTTCATCTTATCTGACATATTACCAAAGCTGGAATAAAGAAGATTATGATGAATTAGGATGTCTCATTTGGCCTAATCACTTTGCTTCTCATCATAATCAACTTCTTCAAAGGGAATTACATCGTCTTAGAGAGATCCATCCCCATGTTAATATTATCTATGCTGATTATTACAATGCTGCAATGCAACTCTATCGCGCTCCTAGCAAATACGGTAATTTTATTTGGATTTAACTTATATTCAGTGAGAATACAAATATTTTCTTAGAAGGGAAGTCTTGAAGCAACGATAAAATTGGTCCTGTGTGACTTATAAACCATGAGTTCTAGTTGTGGAATCAGCCATTAATGCTAGTGTCAGGGTAGACTGCCTACATCACACCCCTCGAGGTTCGGCGTTTCCCGGAACCCTGTATGAATTGAGGGATGTTTCGTGCACTAGGATGCCCTTTAATACCAATATTTTCTTCGAAGGGGAGTCTTGGAGCAACGATAAAGTTGTCTTTGTATGACCTTATAGGTCACGGATTCAAGCCGTGGAATCAGCCATTCGTGACTTTTCTTTCCATAGGCATATACTGCAGTCTAACTAGCTTTCTAACTTTAGAGGGTCGAGAATCAGTCTTTTGATCCTCATCGAGCCTACTCTCGTCTTTCGAATTAAGCTTCCGATTTAGTTAATGCAGACTCTAAAGGATCAGCTCAAATTGGAGCAGTGATCGATTTCTAGGTTTCGTCGTAAACCTAATTGGTTATTTCCAATTACATAAATCAATAGTTCAAACCGCACTGATGGTTGCATCAGGGTAGACTGCCTACGCCACATCCTTCGGGGTGTGACCCTTCCCTAAACTCTGCATGAATTCTGGGATATATCATGCACTGAGCTGACCTTTAATACAAATATTTTCTTACACGATCGTTATATTTTAACCAGCCGTGGAACTAATCGGGTTGCTCATAGCATTTAAAGAAACGCACAAAATGGGTACATTACTAACATACCATGTTCATGTAGTATGTTAGCGAGAGCCACTATGATTAAGTAAGAGAATTTATGTCCAAATGTATATGTCAAATATTTATTTGTTTGATGTAAATACTTAAAGCGACTAAGTTTTTACGCGTATATTGCAGGATTTTTGAAGGGTGGACTTGTAACATGTTGTGGAGGTGGAGGTCCGTATAATTTCAATCCTTTTGCTCCATGTGGCAATTATCCAGCAACAAGTTGTGAGGAACCTAACCAATATATTAATTGGGATGGTTATCATTTGACAGAGGCTGCTTATAGATGGATGACAAAAAGTTTATTGGAAGGCCCATTCACTAATCCTCCTATTAATGGTTTTTGTCCTTCTGAGATTAGTGAGGCCCAAGTTTCCCAAATTTAGAAAGCCGAAAGAAACATTTAAAATATAAAACCAGTAAAAAGAAAATATTCTTTTAGATTAGCCATTCATGTTATATATAAAGTGTGTATTTGGTTCAATTCTTTTGTTAATTTACGATTTGTAAAAATGTAATGCAAACGTTGAACTTAAATAATTCAGTTCGGTTTGGTTGTTTGGTTTTAGATTTATGGACTTTAAAATGGGCTTTAAGTTTTTATGTTTTTTGTTCAAGAAATTACACTAAATTATGACCTTGAAAATAGATGATGTAGATTTTTGACTCGACAAACTTTTAAGGTCAAATGTCAAAAGTCTCACACCTCCTTTTTTTCGGAGGGGATATAGGGAGTTTTTCTAATTTAAATGACAATAATCGGACGGGATTATTTATATTCAAGTACAGAATCGCCACTTGGGATAATTTATGGTGTCCCAAGTCACCGGTTTAAAATCCCGAATCGAGGAAGTTTGACTCTGTTTTACAGTCCGCGAAACACAGAAATCCGGGCAAGGAATTCTGTTAACCTGGGAGAAGGTGTAAGGCATTCCCGGATTCCGTGGTTTTAGCACGGTCGCTCAACTATTAGTAATTGGCCTAATTATCTGATTAATTACACATTTTTAACCTATGAGCATTTTTAACTATCTAACCGCTGTTAATGTTTATAGAACAAATCATGATTGTCGTACACGTTGCAAACCGTGTCACATAAAATGCACCCGTAATTTACAATATGTTTATTTTATCATTACTTGAAGTTTTAGCCGGGTCACATGAAATGCACACCCGAATTTGAATTTATGTATCGCAACTATGCCACGGGAACCGTACCCATAGTCGCGAGGATTTATTTATTAATCGCGCTTAAAGCAAGCTACGATGTTTGTGACTTATTTCCTAATCTATTTTGGGATTCTGCACTAGTTCTGAGAGTTATGGATTGAAATCATGATGGACAAACTTGCAGGTGCTAAACTAATTCTAATCCTTGGATCTTTGTTGCACTAAGTTAGTGGCTTACGAATTTGGATAGAGGCAACTGGATTTGATTGCTAACAGCCATAAAAGATAGAATAATCGAAATTTTGAGTTGCTAAAGAATTCATGCAACAAAGCTAACCGCGGTTTGACAGATTATTGGGTTAACCTGTTTTAGTGACTCGATTCTAGACATTCAACAACCAATTAATGGTAATGGGTCATATATGGGTTTAGCAACAGAGTTGAACCTTAATTCAATCACATGGAAGGTCATTTGGCCTACATTGAGGCCCATAGCGTTTGACTCATTTTTACTAGGCTAAACCCTTCTTGTTTCAGGCCCACAACATTGGAATACAACAAATGAAGGCATACTATTACATATTCAGTTACCATACCAAAAAGTAATTAAATCAAATTATACAAAACCCAACAATGAATCTGCCAGAATTATACAATAATAACCATAGGTGAAACTTACAATAAAAATTAATCATGCAACACTAAACTTTATAGATCATTATTCTCTCTTCCACTTCACATTTACTTAACCTTGTATCAAATCACAAATCTAGCCTGCTCAAACACATGAATATTAATCAACTTATGAAATCTATAATTTTCAAACTCAACCGTCTGTACAGATTTTATTTCAAACTGTGATATTACTTTAAAGACACAGATCTGATAACACACAAAATGCTCATATTCAGGGAACTCAAAAATCGAGCATTGCAATTTAGGCAAGTTGAACATGCATTTTTGTTCAACACTTGAACTAACCAAAGCAATATGCAATCAAATATCAGTAAATAGACTTAGCCAAACAAGTGATCTACTAAGATGAAGTGAGAGATGCATATAAAACATGTATCAACAAAATAGAACATCCATGAACTAAACAAATAACAATACTTTCAAAAATATAAGATAGTCATGATATTCAAACAGCCCCTACATTATTTGAACTATCAATACATACCTTAATCAGCAACAAAGAAAAAAGAAGAAAATAAGCCTTTGGACAACTAAAGAGAAACAACAGCCGGAAGGACAATAGCAAATTAGTAGAGGAACAGCAATGAAATCCCAGAATGAAGCTTGATCTCAAATCCAAACCAAACTTCAGAAAATCAGAGTTGATCCAAAAAAACCAAACTAATCAACCCCCCCCCCCCCCCCTTTTTTTTTTGTTTTTTTATGAAGGAAACTAGACTTGTAAAGAAAATTCTAAGGTGAAAATTCTGCTTTCAGAGCAGTCCTAAAGATGAAGAAAGGAAATGGAATTTCAGAGAGGACTTTTAGGGTGTCCATCCGTGTCTTTGTGAGAAAGAAGAGGTCCTATATATAGAGAATAAAATCTACCATGTGCTCCTTCAATTTCAGAAAAAAGAAAAGCATCTTTCATAACTGAATATGGACAGCTGTCCATTCCAAATATTCTATATATGTTTTTGCCCCTTTTTACTTCTCAAATTGACCATTTTCAGCCCAAAAATCTGACCTAATTTCTAGTTTATTTGCATCTTAACCCCTTATCCTATCTCTAGAACATCCTCAGTCAGTTATACACAATATTCTCTCAGATTTAATCCCTATAATGCCCTGCCAGATCCCTATAATTACCCTAAACACTCAGGGCTTAGGTCATTTGACCAACAGGCTTAGGCCCAAACAAATGGGCCAAGTCCGGCAACACACAGAATCCCAAACAGACGAACCGAAGATCGAATGACAAACATTGTAAAATTATAAATACTGAAATTTTAATAACATGATTGAACTAATTATAATGCTAATGAACTATAAGCTAAGCTTGTTAATTAACAAAAGACCCTAAACAAAATAATAAATAAACAAAAATAAACAGAAAATCTTTTCAACAATTAAATTAAAGAAAAACCACTGTTCTTCTTCTTCTTTTTTTTTTCTTTAATTTTTGATAGAACAAACAAAACAACAAAACAAGATAGGAGGGACAAGAGAACACCTAATAAGAGAGAAAGACGATTTAAAGTGAATCCTTGAAGTTCGGCCGGATTCTTGAAATTTTCGGAATGAACAAAAACCAATGTCAATCGATTGTTCTTGTCAAGAAAAATCCATTGACGCAGGTTCTAGGTCGAAACGATCGGCTGGGGAACGAAAACGGCCAGAGAAGGGGAAAAATTAGGTTTTCCAAATTTTAGATATGAAATTGGAGAGAATGGGCGGGGATTTTGGGATAATAGATGGTGGATTAGTGATTAGGGGGTATGGGGAGTGTGGAGTGTGAGTTTGGGGTTATTTGGCGACGGGCTGCCACCGTGGGGCGATTTCCGGCGGCAGCGACGGCTAGGGTGAGAGAGAGATGAGGGAGGTGAGTTGTGGGAGGGTTCTCTAGGGTTTGGGGGGGGGGGGGGTCCTTCGGACAGATATAAGGAAGGTAGGGGATTAGTTCTCAGCCGTCCGATTAAATGAAATCAACGGCTGAGATTTAAGTGTAACGAAACAACGTCGTTTGGTGTTTTAGCTGGGACTGGACCAGGTGAGGGTATTTGGGCCTGGCGGATGAAGGGATTTGGGCCACTGAGATGCTTTTAGCCTAGTTTTACTAAGACCATAACAAGCCCTTCAATTTTCCTCTTTTTTTTCTTGATCTTAAATCTTAAATTGACTAAAAATCCTAATTAAATCTTAACTTAACTCTAATTTGTAAAATTAACCTATTTACTATTTCTAATATTTATATAATCAATTAACCTAAACAAACGAAAGATAAATTCGAAATTAAAAGCTAAAAATACAAGAACTTATGGCATTTTTTGTAATTTTTTTGTTTTATAATGTAATTAATTAACAACTTAACCTTAAAAAATACAAATAACAACCTAAAATGGAATGCATGAAATTTGAACATTTTTAGGGTATTTTTCATGATTTTAAAATGTTAAACATGCAACTAAAAGCCAACAACAATTAACAAAACCTTCCTAAAAATACTATAAAAATAAAAATAATTAGGAAAAAATCTATTTTGCGAATTTGTAGGAGTATTATTATTCGGGCAAAAATCACGTGCTCACAGCTGCTCCTTTTTGCTCGGAAACACGAAGGATTTTCGGGCAAAGACAAAGTGAGCAATTACGAGCAATTTTTGCCCGTTTGGATACTCCATGGGAAGCGTTTTGAAAAAGTTTGACCGAACCTTGCTTCTGAGGTTGCCTACATATCCTTGGCTTTAAAGGAATCAGGTCCTTGTAGTTCTGAAAGTTTTGGTAGCTGGGACTACCGAGAAACTGTGATTTCACTGCTGTTGCTGCTGCTACTGTTTGCTGAACTCCTTATTACACCAAAACTAAAAATGAAAAGAAACTAAGCAAATCTATCAGCTATGAGTTACAAGATTCCTATCTATGGGTCTTCAAAAACTTGATCTTGAATATTCTACAGTTCTGTTGTGCATCTCCAACTGTTGACTCGCACTCTTGAGGCGAGCTTGCGCTAATTCTAACTTGAATTGACCCTATTCTTCAGGCGGGTTCCTGCTGTTGTCTTGAACTTGAACTTAACTCTGAAATGAATTTCCTCGTTCTCCAGGTGGGTGCCTGCTACTTGACTTAACACTTGAAATGAATTCCCTCGTTCTCTTGGTGGGTGCCTAATACTGGCTTGAAACTTGAAATGAATTCCCTCGTTCTTCGGGTGGGCACATGATACTGACTTGAATTTTGAAATAATTCCCTCATTTTTCAAGTAGGCGCCTGCTATTACAACAAAACAGATAAAACAAAAAAAACTTTTCTGCCCCAGTTTGCTACCTGGCTCTGTGAGTGTTAGTTGAATCCCATTATACAGGAGGGCCTTGAAAAACTTGAAATTAAATCCCATTATCCAGGAGGGTCCTGAAAACTTGAAACTATATCCCATTATCCAGGAGGGTCCTGAAAACTTGAAACTAAATCCCATTATTGTCACGCCCCAAAATCAGAGGAGCGCGACCGGCGCTCAACCGAGTAAACCCGAATGAGCAAGCCTGTTAACAGAGTCAATAATTTCCTCGGTTTGGGATTCAACCGGTGACTTGGGACACCATTAATCTCCCAAGTGGCGACTTTGAAATCTTAATAATAAATCCCGTTCCGATTGTCCTTTAAGTGAAACACCCTTGTGGGTGTAGTAAAAAGGAGGTGTGACAGTATGTAGTCACGTGATGTATAGCTCCAGAATTCACAAATCCGATTATGTTTAGCAACTTAACTTCACAATGAAGCAGTATAGCACACTTCTACACAACCAACTATTACCAGCCAAATTGGGAGACGCTATAAGACTTGATTGAGAGAAAAGTTTTGGCATACGAATGTGTTACTAGGTGTATTGCTCCTTGGTCAACCCAAAACCAAAGGCGAGAGTTAGACTGATAAGCAGATCGTTGGACTAGCATATGTGTAGATAATCCATTATCGAAAGGAGATCATTCAATCTCAGTAATTGCGGCATGCTATCAACCCTTAATGAACATGAAGTGAGGTGGGAACTCAATGAGATAGTATAAAATAATTAAGGAAGGTTTGCAGATGTTCATAATGAGTTCTCCATGGATTTTGACTTGAGAAATACCTAGATGCTAATGAAAGACAGAAAGACAAGAGAAACAGACGTTGTGCTACGATAAGATAACCTCCAAAGGTGCGCTTGGTCTTGACGGAGAGCCTAGTAAGGGTCCTTACGAGAAAGGAAGTGTTACAATGACACATAGAAGGATATGTTCTCTCATGGTTATCGAACAAGTGTTGGGAAACTAGCACAATGAATTCACTAACTAAGGAACACAATTAACACATGTTGTGGAGGTGTAAAGAGAAAATAAACATTTGTTATAAGCTGGACATGCTTCTGCTGTATTAACTCCCAACTGCAATATACGACCACGCCACGAGCAACCACATACTAGGACAAAGTGAGCTACTTACTGCGGGATGTCCCAAGTGGACACGAAAGTTATGGCGACACAAGATCTTCCTATGACGGGGATGTGAGGTGATGTTTGGTGATAAATGATGAAAAATGCATATTTTTAGTATATTTGCATATTAATTTTTGTGTGTGTCGCGAGAGATTACATGATTTTCGAAGTGAAATATACTCATTATATGTTTCTTATGTGTAGGAACGAGTTTGGATGCTAAATGATCAAAAGATGACAATTCGACACAAAAAGAAGAAATTAAAGGAGTGGGAGCTCGTCTATTCTCGTGCGTGGCACGAAGTTGGACGCGAAAAAGGAGAAAAGTTAAGGCACAAAACAGCGAAGCGAAGCAAAGGCACGGAGCGCTTCACGAAATGGAAGAATCTCAAAAGCTGGATCCGCGTCAAAGTCCGCGTCTAGACGCGAAGGCAGACGCGGATTCCAGCTCTCCCATCCGAAGTTGGAATGAAGAATTCCGCCCCTCATCAACCCTAGGTCATATAAATACATCCTAAAACACCACTTTGAAGGAGGGGGACACATTTTTGACATAATTTAGAACTAAGGAGGCAGAGGAGGACGTTTTTGAGAGGAAAACTCAAGCACAGAGCCGCAGTGGAGGCCGGGTTTCATCTTTTCTTCCACCAAACTTAGTAATATTTATGTTTCTTTGTATGATTTGTTGTTTTGCTACCATGTCTATGTGGAGCTAAACTTCACGTTCTAGGGTTGTGGTTCTTTCATGACTATTGTTATTCAGATATTGATTTTGATTTCTTAGTTTATCATATTGGTTTATTTATTCAATCCTGCACTTAATAATTTGATTGCTTGATCACCAATTGAATACTATCTACGAATCTAGAGTTGAACTCGAAAGTGGAAATTCTAGATTGCATATAGGATTGAGTAGAGCAAGTTCTTGAACCTGGGCATCGGGGAACGGATTCGCGGTTAGGATAGACATATACCTAATTGCCTTGCTTGGTTAATTTATAGGAATTATAAATGCGTTCTTGTTGATTCTAACTCCATAGACATCTAGGCGTTAGATTAGCTTGAATACGCAAGTAAGAACTCGACAGATTCTTATGAGCAATATTAACCCTGTCAACCAATAAACTAGATAAATTAGTTAGTCAATTCAATTGAAGAATACAATAGGAATGTTAGATAGCCCATAACCCTAGATCGTTTTCATTACATTGATAACATTAAAATCTGCTTTTCCTCTATGCAAAGTTCATTATTTGTTTTTATTATTTTAATTAGTTTAGAATCAAATACTTCTAGGTTTAATTCTTGTTTAGATAATTAGGATAATCTAATTTAGTTAATAGTTAATCACAAGTCCTCGTGGGATCGACATCCGACTTTTAGTCACTTTATTACTTGACGACCGCGTATACTTGCGTGTGCGTTTGGCCGCAATAAGTTTTTGGCGCCGTTGCCGGGGACTTAGAAATTTACTATTTTTCTAGATTAGACTTTAAATTTTATCCTTTTTTTGTATATACTTTTATTTTTACAAATATTTGATATTTTTTTCTTAGTGTGTTCCTAGTTCTCTCAGCATGACATCTGGGGATGAAATATACGGAGGTAAGGCTATTGATGAAGACTCTTGGTTGACAAAAGACTTTTATGGCTCGTATTTTTGGTCTTGTCATGACCTGACTTCTTGGAGGTCTGAATTTGAATATGAGAGTAAGGGTTGGTATTGGGAAGAATATTCACGATTAAGGGAATATGAGGAACGACGTTGTCTTCGAACAACGTTGGTGAATGATTGGTCTAAGGAGAGAGATGAACTTGCACATAAAATTGATAATTTTAGCTTGGCTGTGCATAACTTAGATGCAGATTTGAGCACAAAGGTTGATGCGTATAACGCCCAACAATTGAATAATGAGTTGTATGAAGCTGAAAAAAATCTTTTAGACCAAATTGAGGAGCTAAATCGAGAATACCAATCACTAGACCATGTTTTTCTCGATGATGCCAATATTGAGAAGAGTGCTCTAGAGTCATGTGAGGTAGTAGATAACATTACTTTGGGAGACTTGAGTGTGTGTAAATATGGAAATGCAAATAGTAGTAAAATTCATGAGTTAGGGCGCATTAGACCTCATTCCAATCATTTTTCCACATTGTGTTTAGATAGTAAGATAGTAATCGAGCCATCTGAGCCAATGAGGGGGTCAAAGAGTGAGGACGAGAGTGCCTATATTCTTGAATTTGTTGTGCCAAAGAGCAAAAATTACATTCCTCATCTAAAGGCCGAGAGGTGCAGAGTGAAAAATTTATTACTTGGCCTGGTTATCTTTGTAGCCCCACCAAAGGTGCATAGCCACAGACTGGATGCCATGTTAGGGGTACAATTCATAAGTTCAAGGTGGAGACAAAAATTGGTTCAAGTCGTGCCGCGACTTTAAATTAGGCGCTTGTTGGGAGGCAACCCAACTTTATTGCTTTCTTTTATTTTTATTTATTTTTGTTTATTTTATTTTTCTATCTTTGTAGCGTTTTTTTGTAGGATTATGAGCATAAAAGAAAAGCCACTGGAAGTGTGCAAAAGTGAGCTATGTGGTTGAAATAAGTGTGGGGTGACCGCACAAAGGATCGTACCTGGGAGAAGTCTGAGTATCCGTGAGCTGCTAATGCTTCGGCCTTTGGCCTGCCAGGGAGTCTCTTTTACCCTCTTGTTATTGTTAGTGTGCATTGAGAACATTGCACAATTTTAAGTGTGGGGTGAGGAGATTGTCTGGGTAATTTTCTGTGCTATGTTAGCTTAGTTATAGTACTCGTTCTTAGTGTAGTAATTTTTTTAAAAAAAAAAAATCAAAAAATTTGGACTTTTCCCGACGATGGATCTCCTAGACAGTTTTCTTGAAGGATTAAAGTCTAAACAAAAAAACACAAAAATATGTCTATTAGCTTTCTTTAGGTAGTAATAATCCCCCGTGGTTTTTCTTTGTGCCTCGGTTCTTTTCCATGGGATGTAGTTTGAACCAGGTAGTTTTTTCTTTTAGAGTAGTTTAGGGAATAAAATGGAGGAAGAAAGATGAGATAAACCTAGGAGCCCTTGACTTGTTTGATAGTAGCATACTTAGGCTTTGGCATGTATAGTATCTTCCCTATGATTTGAATTTATTGATGATGCCTTGCTTACTTGGATAGCAAGTTTTGTGACGCCTACTTCTCATTTTCTTGACTTATGTTCACTTTGTGCTTAATTCTTAATATCTCGTGACTCCGTGAATACTTGCATTTGTTTGAGAGTCGGAATGAGACCGTTCTTAGTGAGTCATGTGCCATGTGTGGTGAGGTTTTTGTATACTCTATGTATTGTACTTGTGTCTAGAACTTGCCCGGTATGTGAGTTGAAGCGAAATTTTAGGTGATGTTCGGTTTGAAAAGTGATTTTAGGCTTTCTTTAATCTTTCATTGAGCTTTATTACTTATCACAAATAAAATTTATCCTTAATTAACCCTTTTGAGCCTATAGACTTTTATTTGGCACCCACATTACCAGCCTATACCCTTTATATTCTTAATTGACATTGTTTTGATCCCTTTTCCTCTTAAAGCACTTTAATTGTGAGATGAGCGCTAAAAGAAGCAAGAAGGAACTAAGTGTGGGGTGGCTTTTGAGTGAAACCAATAAAAGGAAAAAAGGTGCACTAGTTTTGTAAAATAATACACCACTAGCAGAAATTGAAAAAAAAAAGAATAATCTGAAGGATTAAAAATAGAGATGAATACATTGTTGTCTTGTTCCTGCTAGTGGGTATGAACTAATGTAGTGCTTAAAGAAGAAGGGAGCATTTTTGGAATGATATTAATTGTGAAAGTGAAGTGGATTGAAGAATTTGCGCTTAAAGTAGATTATGTGGTGTGTTAAAGTGCTTAGGAGGGTTAGTCACTATTCCTAAATATATCCTACCTGTCCCTTAGCCCACATTACAACCATGAAAAAGTCCTAATTAATTTTAGATCGAGCGAGCCTACATTAGTAGAGATTTACATTAAGGCCAAGCCTATGGTACCAATTACATGCATGTGACTTCTTTTGTGAGGGTGAGCGATATGTTTTTTTTTGATATGTATGAGTCCTTAAAATATATTTGATCATGAGATTTGGATGTGTGGATTCAACTTACTCTCTTGCCTTGGTTGTGAGGGCACATGGTTTCACGAAGGATAGGTAACATTATTAGACTTCTCTAGGATGTTGGGTGTTCAAGCCATGAGTACATTGTGACATTGAGTCGGTTTGTGAGGCTAGGATTGTTATGAGCATGTTGTCATTGTTTGAATATTTTTGAAGTTGGCATAAGAAAAGGGGAAGTGTATGTGATTGCATATGCTAATGTTTAATTGTTGCTATCAACCATGGTCATTGGTGTAGTGTGCCTCAATTGTGTAAAAACAAAGTGCACAAGGATAGTGTGAATTGTTAGTTGACTCGAGGACGAGCAACGTTTAAGTGTGGGGTAGTGATGTTTGGTGATAAATGATGAAAAGTGCATATTTTTTAGTATATTTGCATATTATTTTTTGTGTGTGTCGCGGGAGATTACATGATTTTCGAAGTGAAATATACTCATTATGTGTTTCTTATGTGTAGGAACGAGTTTGGATGCTAAATGATCAAAAGATGACAATTCGACACAAAAAGAAGAAATTAAAGGAGTGGGATCTCGTCTATTCTCGTGCGTGGCACGAAGTTGGACGCGAAAAAGGAGAAGAGTTAAGGCACAAAACAGCGAAGCGAAGCAAAGGCACGGAGCGCTTCGCGAAATGGAAGAATCTCAAAAGCTGGATCCGCGTCAAAGTCCGCATCTAGACGCGAAGGCAGACGCGGATCCGCGTCAAAGTCCGCGTCTAGACGCGAAGGCAGACGCGGATTCCAGCTCTCCCATCCGAAGTTGGATTGAAGAATTCCGCCCCTCATCAACCCTAGGTCATATAAATACATCCTAAAACACCACTTTGAAGGAGGGGGACACACTTTTGACATAATTTAGAACTAAGGAGGCAGAGGAGGACGTTTTTGAGAGGAAAACTCAAGCACAGAGCCGCCGTGGAGGCCGGGTTTCATCTTTTCTTCCACCAAACTTAGTAATTTTTATGTTTCTTTGTATGATTTATTGTTTTGCTACCATGTCTATGTGGAGCTAAACTTCACGTTCTAGGGTTGTGGTTCTTTCATGACTATTGTTATTCAGATATTGATTTTGATTTCTTAGTTTATCATATTGGTTTATTTATTCAATCTTGCACTTAATTATTTGATTGCTTGATCACCAATTGAATACTATCTACGGATCTAGAGTTGAACTCGAAAGTGGAAATTCTAGATTGCATATAGGATTGACTAGAGCAAGTTCTTGAACCTGGGCATCGGGGAACGGATTCGCGGTTAGGATAGACATATACCTAATTGCCTTGCTTGGTTAATTTACAGGAATTATAAATGCGTTCTTGTTGATTCTAACTCCATAGACATATAGGCGTTAGGTTAGCTTGAATAGGCAAGTAAGAACTCGACAGATTCTTATGAGCAATATTAACCCTGTCAACCAATAAACTAGATAAATTAGTTAGTCAATTCAATTGAAGAATACAATAGGAATGTTAGATAGTCCATAACCCTAGATCGTTTTCATTACATTGATAATATTAAAATCTGCTTTTCCTCTATTCAAAGTTCATTATTTGTTTTTATTATTTTAATTAGTTTAGAATCAAATACTTCTAGGTTTAATTCTTGTTTAGATAATTAGGATAATCTAATTTAGTTAATAGTTAATCACAAGTCCTCGTGGGATCGACATCCGACTTTTAGTCACTTTATTACTTGACGACCGCGTATACTTGTGTGTGCGTTTGCGCGCAACATGAGGATCTCAATTTTCAGAGAGACTTTATGCACACGGTGACCATTTCGATTGACATGCACTCATGTGATAGGTGTTAAGGTATGCTCTTATGTTACTAGATAGTGAGAAGCTTTCATGATGATATTCACAAGAGAGTAGATTGACTTGTTCAAACCATATGAGCCATATACACAACTGAGTAAAAGAGTGACTCAAGAAGGATCGCAACACCGGGATGCTTTACATGGAACTCGACACCACATAGGTAAACTTTACGATGGTGCATGCATAGGCACAAGTGGGCAGATGTTGTCCATTTCAATAAAATATTCTGTAAGAAATTCATCAGGTATAGTCCCTTGTTAAGAATTTAGGAAATGCAAGTCGGAAGTATTAATCCTAGAGTCATTGTCATAACCCCATTCAAGGACACAATTATAGAACTTAATTCCACAAGAATGTAAATAAGAGGATTTGTAATAGAGTGGATTCACGAATAATGCGTCTCGTTCAAAGAGTCGATACATGCAATGTTTTGTTATTCAACACCTTGTTAAGACCATGTTTATAAGAATTCTTCAATATGGATGTACATATACAAAGAGTAGAAATTTTGATCTGACTCACTTATTAACTTTAGGTTGGTAGGGCAATAGCTTAATCGATACCCCTCGACTCCACATCCCTAACGTCGTAGGCAGCATACTGATATACTACATGATCTGGTGGTGCAGAGACATCAATAGGAACAAGGGTACTCCCCTTAGCAACAAGTTCTACCAATCCCTCCATGGCTCGATACATTCTCTTAACAAACGCTTGGGCAATCTCTCGCATATTCAATGGTGGGGGCATTCCCTCCTTTCTGCTTCCAAAATCATGAATTACTCATCTTGAGATTAAGACATAGAATGGAAATTAGCTCCCTATCTTGAGCTCTACTGCACGATCTGGAGCATCAAAGAAGGGTGAAATTCCTAAATGTCCAAATAGCCTCCAACTTATAGATGTGGTCGACTACACACCGATAAGAAGGACTCTACTAGACACGGCTCCGAGACATCCTAGGACACTTTAAAACCTTAGGCTCTGATACCAAGTCTGTCACGCCCCAAAATCCGAGGAGCGCGACCGGCGCTCAACCGAGTAAACCCGACTGAGCAAGCCTGTTAGGTTTCATTCTACCCAAACTAATTCATGAATAAATAGGAGATGGACTCCATTAATCAAATTCTATAAACATGTCATTAACGATTTCCATTTCATTTTCATTAGCAACTTCATTCACAATTTTGAAGATATTACAAGTTTTATACATCATTGCCAAACATCAATATTTCTATTTTAATTCCAATACCCGACACTACCCGCAACCTGTCTACGGAGCCTCTAAATACAACTGAAGAATAATATGGAAATGCCGGCAACAAGGCTCCGGCTATACCTCAAATACAAAGTACATGATTAACAGATGAAACAAGACCCCAAAATGAAGTGGGGCTCACCAAGTCAGCTGAAAGGACGATGCGGCACTAGCTGCGACCAACACTGCCTGCTATAGAAACACCTACATCCATTTAAAGACGTAGCGCCCCCGAAAAAGGGACGTTAGTGCCATCGAATAGCACTAGTATGTGTGAACAAACTTTACTCTAAATAGAATTAAACAATATACAAGTAGAAGACAGTCATGGAAACCAACAATGCTGCACAGAAATACAGAGAACACAAGTGAGAGTCTCATAGTTTCTTATTTCGTCTTTTCATCCTTTTGATTTAGAGTCTCTTAGTGTCAAGTGCCATAATTCATAATGCCACCGTGTCTTTTTACACGGAGTCCGGTCTCGGCCCGACCGGCTATGCCATCCCAAGTGAGACATTACCAACATCATAATTTATACTCATATTCCCGATGTAAATGTCACCATGTGTACAGCATGGCGTTCGATCTCGGCCTGATCGGCTAAGCCATCTCACTTGGGACATAACCTCTTTCAATTATTCCTTAGTTCACATTTCTTTCCACTTTCCCATTACATGGCACCACACACCTCTTTATTAGCTTATTTCTTTGCACTTGGATACATTGTTACAATTCAAATATTCAAATTTTCCCCTCATTTATTCGTTCATATAGTATTATCCTTCATATTGATAAGTTCCAACATATGATGAATTGTGCACATAATAGGATGAGCATAAACAATCATGATTCACAACTTCAAGCAACATGGTGAAATGGTAAACAACTAAGACAATTAGGGAACATAATCTTTCGCCTCAGCACATTAGAACACACAATTCAAGTATGATCAAGCAAGGAACTCATACCAAATGCAAGGACACTAATGAGATGATTCTACAAAGATTAAAGTTAACCATACATACCTCAAAGAGCTTTCCCTTAAGTTTCTATAATACACCAACACCTCTAGCAATAACAATCTATAAGGAGATAGCGGAAATCGATTAATAATTAGGAAGATTGCCCATGGTGTAACTCTCTTAGGAATTTCATCAAATACCTAACATGTGAAGTAGACTACAAGGTTTAGAAATGGCAATTCCTTCCTCCCTCAACCAATTTTAACATGAGCTACCCATATTAATTCTTTAACATCACATACTATAACTTAGTCCCACATGAATGGCCTATTTCTAACCCGCACAACATATTGGAACCTTTAACCTCATGCATGAAATTTTGGAAGTAGGACATACCCGGATGGAGGACAATCTATGGTTATCTTCCTTGATTCTTGAAGACTTGAGCAAGATTTGGATGATTATGAAGCTAGGCCCCTCTTTTATCTCTCTATATGCTCTCATCTCTCTCTAAAATCAGTAGGAAATAATCCCAAAATGAACCCCAAAGCCTATATATCAAAATGGGGTCGGGCTATAAAAATAGGAAAAACAACCCTCCGAAACCGTGTCTGCGATCGCAGAATGGACCGCAAAACAAGAATGTGGGCCACAGAATGCATCGCAAAATAGGTGCCCGAAATTGGGCAACACTGGCCCAATTTGCGACAGATCTGCGATCGCAAAGTCAAAAATGCAACAGATTTGCGATCGCAGATTCGACACAGGATCACATTTTTCCAGCCTTTGGCAATTTGATCATAACTTTGTATAGGAATGTCCAAATGACGAACGGTTTGAAGCGTTAGAAACTAGACTCAAAGACCTATCATCTGATAGGTTATTCATCACATAAAACCTTATAAATATTTAGATATGCTCGTTCAAAGTATGGACTAGTGCAAGTACCTTTGGAATCTTAGCCTATTATGAAATTTTTCCAATTTGGCTTACACTTAGGCCTCTCCTTGGACCCCACCTTACTTAATATATGACTCATACACTTGTTTACCAAATCCAATTGATGCCCATCATGTTAATAGCACATAAAACATTATAATTAGCCTACATGGCACTACGAAATCCAAATTTACTTAGCGAAATTTTCCGGGGCCTTACAATTATCCAGGAGGGTCCTGAAAACTTAAAACTAAATCTTATTATCCAGGAGGGTCCTGAAAACTTAAACTAAATCCCATTATCCAGGAGGGTCCTGAAAGCTTAAGACTAAATCCCATTATCCAGGAGGGTCCTGAAAACTTAAAACTAAATCCCATTATCCAGGAGGGTCCTGAAAACTTAAAACTAAATCCCATTATCCAGGAGGGTCCTGAAAAATTAAACCTAATTCCCATTATCCAGGAGGGTTCTGAAAGCTTAAAACTAAATCCCATTATCCCATTATCTAGGAGGGTCCTGAAAGCTTAAAAATAAATCCCATCATCCCATTATCCAGGAGGGTCCTGAAAACTTAATACTAAATCCCATTATCCAGGAGGGTCCTGAAAACTTAAAACTAAATCCCATTATCCAGGAGGGTCCTGAAAACTTAAACTAAATCCCATTATCCAGGAGGGTCCTGGAAAACTTAAGACTAAATCCCATTATCCAGGAGGGTCCTGGAAAACTTAAAACTAAATCCCATTATCCAGGAGGGTCCTGAAAACTTAAAACTAAATCCCATTATCCAGGAGGGTCCTGAAGACTTGAAACTAAACTTATCTGGGACGTGCTTTCCTCATGCAGGATTCCTGCAGAGCAAACAAAATTTCCTGCCCCTGTTTCAATCAAAGAAAATCTTGTCAGTTTGAAAGTGTGGTGGTTAGTTTGTGGCATCCTTGCTGAAGGTGTCTGCTTTTGCCGTTGCCATGCTTCATTCCGATTAGCTGCTTTGGGATAGCAAAGAATTGTTTGACCTTCTGATCGAACCTTAACCACAAAACCCTGAATGACCCGAGTAGCTTACACTTGACTTGTTGTATGACACCTATGTCCTGACAATTTTGAACCTTTATATTTCCTCAAAATTCACAAACCACTTGACCACTTGAACTCCCATTAACACCTTATTGCTCATTCTGAATCATGCCACTTGTGGTATGCTTGGGCTGAACTTTGCTTTGTGCAATTAAAAGTTGGTAATAAGCTTTGAAAACCTTTCTTGCTTGCTTAACAAGGCTAACATTGAAAAAGACTTAAAGAAGTAGACCCAAAAGAAACGAAGCAAAGTGACTTCGAGAATTAGGAATAAAAAGGAAAATTTCGAACAAAGATAACTATTGGAAGAAAAAATGGAAATGAGACTTATCTGAGTGAAGCAGCTGGCTCCAATGATCATGACATGCATTTTGGATTAATCAGCCCAAACCATTCAACTAATAATATTTCAGTTCATGCCACGTCTTCATACTTCAAAACCGGGATTTCCATAATCCAATCTCTCTATAAAGTCACGAACCTCATTCGGCTTGTAGTGCCCCGAAGGGTTTTCACCAGCAAACCTCTCTTATTTGTTTATCTCTCAACTCACCGTCGCCTTACGGTGCCTACGAGGGTTTTCACCAATAAGACTCTCTCATTTTAAATTTCCTCTCAGCTTTCATCGCCTTACGGTGCCCGTGAGGGTTTTCACCAATAAGACTCTCTCATTTATTCATCTTTCCTTGTGCTCATGAACAAAGTGTTACCCATGATGTGGATCATACATCTAATCTCGCTTGACTTGGCATTCCTCAAAGATTGATCGGAAGGTCTTTCATTGGACCGTAGTGTAGGCTTTTGGACGGGGTTAGAAAGAAAAGGCGGCCTGCAGGCTCAAAACAGCTTAAAATGAAAGGGTTCAAAATTACAACTTTTGGAATCAGATCTTTTACAAAACCACAACTTCTGCCCCAGTTTCTTTGAGTCTGGGGAATTTGGATTTTTATTTTAATGAGACCGAACCGTGTAAAGCTGCCTACGTATCCTTAAAAGGTATCAGGTCGAACGTAGTTCAAGGAATAAGAGTTGCTTTGTTTTTGTTACTCTTTCTTTTGCTTTATTTTTCTTCTTCTTTTCTTTTCTCTTTTCTTTCTTTTGCTTTTTTTTTTCTCTTTTTCTATAATTTTCTCTTCCTTTTTTTTTCTTTTTTCTTTTCTATTTCTAAACTCTACTTCTGATTCCAAAACAGGGGTGCTCAAAAAGGGTTTAACAAAGGATAAAAGTGTTTGGATACCAGAATAAAATGCCTTCATCATTCCAATCTTTGAAACATGCCAAATACAAATAACGCAATTGAATACAAACAAAGAAATCACATATAATATCTCTTGACTGCATCAGAATTGATAGCCATATCTACACATTTGCCTTCTATATCTGTTAAATACAAAGCACCATTGGGCAACACTCTTGTCACAATGAACGGCCCCTGCCAGTTTGGGGCAAACTTGCCTTTAGCTTCAGTCTGATGTGGAAGGATGCGTTTCAATACTTGCTGGCCCACTTCAAATTTCCAGGGACGCACCTTCTTGTTGTATGCTCTTGCCATTCTCTTCTAATACAATTGACCATGACATCAAACTCAACTGCTCTAATTGGGTTTTGACCCACTCATCATCATCAATTTCAGCTTCAGCAACAATCCGAACGGATGGAATCTCAACTTCCGCAGGTATAACTGCCTCAGTTCCATATACCAGCGAATAAGGAGTTGCACCTACTGAAGTGCGAACAGTAGTGTGATAACCCAGTAAAGCAAAAGGCAACTTTTCAAGCCATTACCTAGAAACTTGCACCATCTTACGAAGCATCTTCTTTATGTTCTTGTTAGCCGCCTCAACAGCTCCATTTGCCTTGGGGCGATACGGAGTGGAATTTTGATGCATAATCTTGAACTGTTGGCATACCTCTTTCATCAGATGACTGTTGAGATTAGTAGCATTGTCTCTGATGATTACCTTGGGGATTCCGAACCGGCAAATGATATTTGAATGAACAAAATCCACCACTGCCTTCTTGGTCAGAGATTTCAAAGTTACAGCTTCGACCCACTTGGTGAAATAATCAATGGCCACCAGAATAAACCTATGCCCGTTCAATGCTGCTGGCTCAATTGGTCCAATGACATCCATGCTCCAAGCAACAAACGGCCAAGGTGCAAACATTGTGTGCAACTCAGATGGCGGAGAATGAATCAGATCACCGTGCACCTGGCATTGATGACATTTGCGTACAAAGCTGATGCAATCCCATTCCATGGTGAGCCAATAATAACCTGCTTGAAGAATTTTCTTTGCCAAGACATACTCGCTCATATGCGGCTGGCAAACTCCGGAATGCACTTCGGCCATGATAGTCGAAGCTTTTTTAGCATCTATGCACCTCACTAGTCCAAGATCTGGAGTTCTCTTGCACAAAATTCCTCCGCTCAAGAAAAATCCACTAGCCAGACGTCGAATGGTTTTCTTTTGATCACCTGTGGCCTATACCGGATATACCCCCAACTTGATGTACTCCTTGATATCATGGAACCAAGGTTCACCATCAAGTTCCTCTTCAACCACATTACAATAGGCATGCTGATCACGAACTTGAATATGCAAAGGGTCGACGTAAGTCTTATCCAGATGGTGTAACATTGACGCCAGAGTAGCCAAGGCGTCGACAACCTCATTATGGATCCTAGGAATATGCCTGAATTCTACTGATCTGAATCGTTGACAAAGATCATGCAGACATTGTCGATACGGTATAAGCTTCAAATCCCGAGTCTCCCATTCTCCCTAAATCTGGTGAACCAACAGATCTGAATCTCCCAAAAATAATATTTCCTGAACTCCCATGTCTACAGCTAACCTCAAACCCGAAATGCATGCCTCGTACTCAGCCATGTTATTGGTGCAGTAAAATCGAAGCTGAGCTGTTACGAGGTAGTGATGCCCTGTTTCAAAAATGAGTACAGCCCCTATTCCGACACCTTTTCATCTTAGCGGCTCCATAAAAGAAGAGTTTCCATCCTGGCTTTTCATCATGGTCAACCTCGTCAACATGCATCACTTCTTCATCAGGAAAATAAGTCTTCAATGGCTCATACCCTTCATCCACCGAGTTCTCGGCCAAGTGATCGGCCAAGGCTTGGGCTTTCATCGCGGTCTGAGTCACATAGATGATGTCAAACTCTGTGAGTAAAATCTGCCACTTTGCAAGTCTTCCTGTAGGCATAGGCTTCTGAAATATATACTTTAGATGATCCATACGAGAAATGAGGTAAGTAGTGTAGGACGACAGATAATGCTTCAACTTTTGTGCCACCCAAGTCAGGGCGCAACATGTCCTTTCAAGAAGAGTATACTGGACCTCGTAAGAAGAACTTCTTGCTGAGATAATAAATGGCTTGCTCATTCTTGCCAGTGATGTCGTGTTGGCCCAACACACAACCAAACGAATTATCCAGGACCGTCAAATAGAGAACTAAAGGTCTCCTAGGCTCCGGCGGGACCAGAACATGTGGGTTTGACAGGTACCTCTTGTTCTTATAAAATGCCTCCTGACAGTCATCAGTCCATTTGACCGCGGCATCCTTCTTCAGCAACTTAAAGATAGGCTCACAAGTTGTCATGAGTTGAGCAATAAACCTGCTGATGTAGTTTAACCGTCCGAGCAAACTCATCACCTCAGTTTTATTCTTTGACGGTGGAAATTCTTGGATGGCTTTGATCTTTGACGGATCCAACTCAATACCTCGTCGACTGACTATGAATCCCAACAGCTTTCCAGACGGGACACCAAATGCACATTTTGTAGGGTTGAGCTTGAGGTTGTACCTACGGAGCCTTTGGAAAAACTTTCTCAAATCTTCGACATGGTAGGACTGCTTTCTTGACTTTATGATCACATCATCTACATAAACCTCAATTTCCCTGTGTATTATGTCATGAAATATGGTAGTCGTTGCCCTCATGTAAGTTGCCCTAGTGTTCTTCAAACCAAATGGCATTATCCGGTAGCAATATGTTCCCCATGGCGTGATGAACGCTGTCTTTTCTGCATCTTCCTCATTGTGAGCATGTGATTTTTGCCCTATTAGAATTATTCCTACAAAATTAAAGAAAATAGATGTTCCCAAATTGTTTTCAATTTAATAGGATTTTGTAAGATTTTTCATTAATTGTTTGCATTTTTGTGCACGTTTAATTTTGTTAAAATCATGAAAATGCCCCAAAAATGTCAAAATATCATGCATTGCATATTAGATTTTATGCTTACATTTTAGGATTAATTGGTTAATTAATTTCATTATTAAAATAAAATCACAAAAAAAATGTGTCATTCATTTTTCTACATTTTTGGTTTTAATTTTGGATTAATAATTCCCTCTTTGTTAACTTAGGATTAATTAATTGTTAAATAGCACAAAATAGATGAATAGCTTAATTTTATAATTTAGAATAATCAGGACTAAATTAGGATCTAATTAATTAGGTTAGATTTTTAATTAAAGAAAAAGCGAAAAAAAAAGAAAGGCAATAAAAGAAAACAAAAGTCTGGTCTTTCGAATTTGGGCCACCCAGCCCAATTCCCTTTTCCACGTCCAAAACACCAAGCCCAAAGACCAATCCACCCGGTCCAAGTCACTTACCCAAAAAAAAACGACCCCGTTTCGCCCCAAACTATCCCAGCCGTTGATCCATACGAATCCAACGACTGGGAACTGGTCTTTCATTTTACATATAACTGTCTGAACCAAAGACCACCTCCATAGACCCCCTCTCACTTCCGTCCCTCACTCCTAAACAACGAAACCCTAGCCGCCCTAATTCTCTTCACCGTCTCCGCCGTGGTCCGCCGACCGGAAATCGCCTCACGGCGGCGAACCACCTCTAAGCCTTACCAATTTAACACCGCATAACCGTCTCCTCCTACTCTATCCATATATCACCATAGTTCCCTTCGAATAAGTGCCCAACCTCTCGAATTTTAGATCTGAGACCCCAGAAACCCTAAATTTCCCCTTTTGTTTCTTGGTCAGTTTTGAGTCATATGAACCCAAGACTTCCATTAATCGACTATTCCTATTAAGAACAGGTGATTAATGGTCGTCTAAGTTCATGTTCTTCCCCATAAAAATGGCTGAGTTCGTAACTGGTCGATTCCATACGAGCCTTATGTAATTTCCTTTCCCGTTTTTCTTTTTATATTTTGCCTTCTGCTTTCTTTTACAGTTATTTTATTGTTTAAGCCTGCATTTTTGAGGTCTCTTTCTGTTTTGGTTTGATTTTGTCCATTCGTACCTGTCTGTTTAGACTGTTTGAAACATGCTGAATTTCATTTGAAGTTTAATTTTGATTGCATGAATTTAGTTGAATTAGGTTTAACTTTTAGGTTTTAACAAATTGCCTGACTGTTTTGTTTTTCATTTTTTTTGTTATGTTTGTTTCTACCTTATGTTTGTTTGTCTTATACTCATTATTTATTTCAAATTGATTAGAATAGTTTTACCCAAGTTAATTAACAATCTATTGGACCCGTTTCTGATTACCCATTAGAAACATTAGCTCAATTGATTAACCTTTTTGATTTGCGAATTGATTAGGTTAATTTCTAGGTTGTCCTGGCCTCATCATTCTGTTTCGTCTTGATTATTGTTTTTAGACATAGGTTTTAAAATTCAGTGTTCTTGTTTAAAAATTAACTTGTTAATTTACTAGTTAGGTATTCAATGGTTTGAATTAAACCTTAGGTACCCTTAAGCCTAAAATTCAGATTTAAAGGGGCAATTGAAACAAGTTTAGGAACCCTGATGTAGTTACCTAGCTAGTTCTAGAAGGTCCTAAGGGGATCCCTATAATCAAAATAGGATCAGAATATAGGGTATAACTGAAATAATCAGTAATTGAAGGGTTAAAATTGGGTTTTACATTAGGTAAAAATCAGAAGGTTCTAGCCTTTGTACAGCTGTCCCCATTTCCAGCATGAAAAACGCTGGAATTGGGCTGAAAAGGACAGACAGCTGTCCAAATATGCTTTACTATCTGACACTTAGGGAATTTAGGGTAGAATATGCTATTTTGATGATATCTTGGCATACCCTATAAAACGAAAGTTATTCCCTCATTCTAAGAACAGAATTCATTAGCATATCTTGACCTAAAAAACTTCAGAATACAAAGAAAAATCCTTGAAACTTTTCTGGCTAAAAAACTTCAGTTTTCTAGTTAGATTTCTAGGCTAGTTCTTCTGGTACTCTGATTTTTGAGAAGTTTGAATGTTGGTTCTTGGTTTCCTGGGTTGGTTTCTACTGCTGCTGTTTGGTTATGGTTGCTGCTCCATCTCTATGTTTTCAGCCATCATTTTCACTTGCTTTTCTGCTGGTTTTTACTTGTTTTCAAGGTACTGATTTCAGCTCTCCTCATGTACTGCTTTGTTTGAATATTATAAAACCAAAAATTGCAAATTATATGTGATGAATGAGTGTTTCTTTTCATGAAGTAGTTGCTTATATTGTTATGAACCTAGCTATGTGAGTTTAAGGGCGGAAATGAACTAGTATGAACACCTTGTTTGGTATCCTGATACTTGTAATTCCCTCTTAAAAATGGCCAAGTTTGAAATTTTTAGTTGAAATTTTATACTGATTCTGAACATTGATTGTTGAAGTTTTTTTTCTTTCTTCTTCTGCTCACATGATAATAACATAGTGTTTTGCTTGAGGTCATGTTGCCTATGGGCTATAACTTGCGGATTTGGTCACTAGTTGGCCAAATCAGCATATTTCGAAAGCCAAAAGCTGGAATTTGGCTGTTGCTATTATGCTGAAATTGATGGCTTCATGTGGTGAACTAAGCTTGATGGATCAGTTATATCCAAAATGATTGGGTGTTCACTAGGCTGTCCATTCCGGAAAGATTGTAATAGAATTAGTTGACATCTTTACTTTTTTTAAAATTGAACTTTGATGTAATAGATTAGTTATTTGTTGTAGTAATTCATGTATTAAGTACTCCGATGTAATTTTTCCTTCTGATTGTCAAATGGCCTTTACATTATTTCTTATAGTAATGCTTCTTTATTAGTGTAATTTGTAATGTCACAATAGTTAAGGCCATGGGCCAGATGTTAAATTAAGCTTTTGCTTCTGCGATTCAGATTGGGCCAGACTCGCAAATGAGCCCAGTTGGGAAAAATGATCTCAAACGAGTCTGGTCCTAGGCCATTAAACCTGGGCATTAAGCCAATAACTTGACCCCAAATATGGATTTTACCTCTTCGGACTTTAATATGAACTCCAAGATTATTGTTTACGTTGGAAATCACAGTAGTATAACTATTTTCAAAAATTTAAACAATGTTCTGATTTTTACTTCTACATGAACCGAATTTGGGATTTTAGGCAAAATTTATATTTTTTAGTGAATTTCATTGTTACTGAAAACGGAACTGCAATAGGCCCAATTATTTAAAGAATCGTGATTGGGCCAGTTTTACCAAGTAGCCAATTAGGCCTTTTCCCTCATAATTCAGGCATGTATCCATTGATGCTAGACTATGCCCAAAAGTAATTGAATTCTATCCTTCTACGTTTTCCTAAACTTTACAACAAAATCAAATTAGCTTAGAAAAATTTGAATATTCGTAGAAATCCTTTAGGCGCGATTAATTAACTATCGTGACTATGGGTACGGTTCCCGTGGCATAGTCACGGTACATAATCCCCAATTCGGGTGTACATTTCATGTGACCCGATCATAACAACTTTGAATAATAATAAAATAAACATGTCGCAAATCGCGGGTGCATTTCATGTAGCGTGATTTGCAATATGTTCCAAAACAAACAAGTGTACGACAATCGTAACTTGTTCCAGGTTTAAAACATGTAGTAAATCAGATAATTAGGCCAATTATTAATAGTTAGACGATCGTGCTAGAACCACGGAACCCGGGAATGCCTAACACCTTCTCCCGGATTAACAAAATTCCTTACCTAGTTTTCTGGTTTTGCAGACTTTTAAATAAAGTCGATTTTCCTCGATTTGGGATTTAAAATAAACCGGTCACTTGGGACACCATCATAAATATCCCAAGTGGCGACTTTAAATAGACAAAATAATCCCATTTTGATTTATGTCACTTAAATTGAAAAAACTCCCTTATACACCCCTCGGGTGAAAAAGGAGGTGTGACAGCTCTAGCGGCTCTGCTGGGGATAAGAACCCAGAATCTCTGGTTCAGGGTTCATGAATTCTAGCTTAGAATAACTGTTATACTTGGCTTTATTGATTATCTGATTTTTACATGTTTGAGCCTAATGTGCTAAATGTCGCTTTTTACCGCTTTGATATTGTTTGGACTATATATAAATCGTTACGAAATCCTCTTCTCTCCGAGTCTTCTAAATCATCTGGGAAGTGTGCGCTTCGTTTGACTTCTTTTCTGTTAGAGTCATATCCTAATTTTAGAACGAGGTTCGGACAAGTTGCAAAGCCGGTGAAGTAGGGCTGTGCACGGATCGAATCGGATCGGATTTAGCATATTTCGGATTCGAAAAATGGCAATCCAAATCCGATTCGAATTAACATTGGATCGGATCGGATTTTAAACTTTGGATCGGATAATTTTACGGATTGTCGGATCGGATTATCACAAAATTGCTGGTTAGGACTTAGGACCATTCATAACCTAAAACACCATTCAATCAGAAAATACCATTGATCTCCTAAAATACCATTCAATCACAATAAAAAAGATTGAGTGAATAAACACCATTCATCTCCTAAAACACCATTCAATCAGATTGAGATTCACTGTTTTTGGTTGTGGAATCAGTTGAAGCATCACTTTCACCAAATTTTTCAACAATTTGAAGATCATTCGTTGTCTCTGTCTCATCTTCCTTCTACCAAAACAAAAAAAAAATCAATGTAAAATCAAAAGTTGAAAAATAGAACATGAAAGAGACATAAAGACAGAAGAGAGGAGGAAGAAAGCGACATAAAAATCAAAGAAAAAAATCAGAAGTTTGAGACTTTGAGTCTTTGAGACTCTTCAGTCTTCACTGAAGAAAAGAGAGGCGGAAAAATCTAAGTGAGTGACGGTGTGTGTGAAAAATGAATAAGCCTAACCCTAAAATTTTAGTGTAGTATTTATATAGGTACATATAATTTCGGGTTTCGGATCGGATCGGATTAAAATCATACCAATCCGAATCCAATCCGAAAATCCGAAATTTTATAAAACACAATCCGTATCCAATCCGAAAATCCAAAATCTGAAATCCAAAAATCCGAAATAGAGTGGATCGAGTCAGATTTCAGATATCTGATCCAAATGCACAACCCTACGGTGGAGCTTCTGTATTCCCGGTACGCTTCCCCCCCCCCCCGCCCCCGGTCTCGAGCTACTCCGCGTCGGA
>NW_017670327.1:903090-944952 GCF_001879085.1 Nicotiana attenuata
TCCGATCTGCTCGAGCTATCCGCTCGGATAAGCCAGGTCTAGAACAATACACCTAGGTTTTTAAACCTAGAATAACACATGCCGGATCCCTAGTAGGAACGTTTGTTTGCATCACGTGCATTTGACTTCGGGGACTCAACAGGGGTTGGGTTCGTCTAGGACAGGTGCACCCGAAATCAAAAGACCATCCTGATGCATTTTACGTGCTACTTGTACACTTATTTGCTTCGAACTGCATGTTGACCGGCTTCTAGAATAAGGAAGAAAATTTGAGAAAAATCAAATTGAGGTAGGAGAGAGAAAATTACCCATTTTTGAAAAACCTGGTATCCAAAATATCCCGAAACTCTGCCGAAATTTTGAAAAAAAAACAAAAAGAGAGAGAAAAAGAAGGGAAAATTGTTTCAAAACATTTCATGTTCTTTCTGTTGCGTCAAAGCTTCCCAAACTATGCGGGTTTGATTCTCACCGGATGTGGGATACGTAGGCAACCCTCATCGGGTCCAACCCCGCTTTTGCAAAAATAACCCAAAAAAATATGAAATGTTGTTATTGTCATAAATAAAGTTAGGTGATGCCGTTTTTGTCTAAATAGCCAGAAATGTCCCGACGGGACGCCGGAAGGTTGTTTTTGCAAGAATAGCCACCTTTGGTCCTTTTTCTAATTTTGGGCCACTTAGCAAACACAGCCCTAAAATCTTGCTTTCTAAAGTGCTGAAGGGCTGTATTTGCAAAGGTGGCCTTGAGCTGTTTAAGTTACGATTTTGCAAAAATAATAATCTTTTTTTTGGGTCAAAATAAATCATGGGTTTTTAACCGATCACTTTAAATAAATGTGCAGGATGAGCACTATTGAAAATGTACCTTTCAAAGTTGTAGAGGAAATTCCGATAAGACTCCAAATGTGGTGGAATGACCTGGGGGAGGTCAGCAGAGGTGTTGCGATAAAGGCTTTAGGCGGGCTCACCGGTCTCTTAAAGATTAAACCAAGGGTGGACATAATTGAAGCTTTGATACCGTTTTGGGACTCGGTGCACAATGTGTTCCATTTCTCTGATTTTGAGCTAACCCCTACACTTGAGGAGATAGCAGGTTATGCTGGCCTTAACGGGAATCTCAGGAGTCGATATCCAATAGCACCAAGAGCTGTAACCCCTCACAAGTTTTTGGACCTTCTGAGTATTAGCCGAGAAGTCAAAGATGGAAATTTGGCTGAGGGATTCTGCACATTCTACTTCCTATACCGTCGTTTTGAGGACCCCCACGGTTTTAAGGCTCCGGATACCGGTTTAAATCATCAAGGGAATAAAGGCAAATGGGAAGCACGCTGAGGATTGGCCTTCGTAGTGGCATTTTTAGGCACCCTAATCTGCCCAAGGAGCGACGAACATATAGAGTTGGGGCTTGCAGGAATGGCGGATGTCATGATCAACAAGCCCAATGGCACTATCATACCAATGATCCTAGCAGAAATTTACCGAGCTTTAACTGTTTGTCGAGCTGGGGGAAAGTTTTTTGAGGGTTGCAACTTGCTTTTACAAATCTTGATGGAAGAACATCTTTGCCATCGTCCGGGGTATATGAACTATGGTCTGACTGGTCTCAACTACATTGAAGAACATGAAAACCGGGTAAATGGTCATGAGTTTCCAGAAGGTACAGAGGAATGGTTTGCACATTTGGGTTCCTTGACTGCAAGGAAAATTGAGTGGACGTTCGGCTGGCTCCCGGTCAGTGAAGTCATTTATATGTCGGCAGGAGTGTGTTTTCTTTTATTAATGGGTCTTCGGAGTATTCAGCCGTATGCTCCACACAGGGTTCTAAGCCAGTTGGGAAGGTACCAAACTGTCCCTCATGATGAAGATTTGAGTTGACAAGTCATTGAACTATGTCCAAAAGCTGCATTCCCAGAAGAAAAGGTTCGCCAGATTTGGCATCAATGTAGGTTTCTGGAGCCACAGACTCGATTACGGGATTTGTCCAAGGGTGAGGTAGACCTAGCTACACGGCCTGGTATGGTAAAAGGGTTCAAGTCCATCAAGAGCCTGAACGCCTGCCAAAAGGCCCCATGTGCAACAATTCACTGATAAAGCGCAAGAGCAATGAAACTGGTTAGCTAAGGAGAAAAGCTACAAAACTACCATAAGCAAATTAGAGGGACAAATCAGAGACCTTAAATTTGATAATAGTCTACAGGCCGCTGCGGATGAAGGGGAGAAGAAGAAATTAGCCCGAGAAAATGAAGCCCTCCGAGCACAGATCCAAAGAACGAAAATAGCTGCTGAAAACCAAGGAAGAAGCAGAACAGATGAAAAACTCATAAACGGTCTTAGGCAGAAAGTATGTGAGTATGGGACTGATTTGGAAAAGGCCGAAGATGAATTATCTGGAGCCCGAGCAAAGAACGCAGAAGGACGGGCAGGGTTTTGTTCAGCAATTAAAAGGAAAGTATGACAAAGAGGTCGCATGTTTAAAGAAAAAGCTAACTACCCTTGAGAATGAAATGGCTCAACAAACAAAGAACTTCATGGCAGAAAGAAAACATTGTTATGCATTGATGTCTCGACTGGAAGAGGACATGGGACAATTACAAGAGCAAAGCCATACGGACACCCAAGTTCTGGAAGCTAGATCTCAACAAATTGGATGCCTACTCCAAGAGAAAGGCATCATTAGAGAAAGGATTATAGGAATTGCTGATTATATTGTCATGAAATGCCATGAGTGCGAGGATATGACTAGATCCACTTTCTTCGCCGCTGTGATGAATTTTGTTCGCCAGATAATGGACGACCTAGATCGCCCCCAAGAAGATATTGCACGTAGGCTCGCGTCGAGACCGACTGATGTCCCGCGGGCCCCTGGAGTAGTATTAGAAGAACTTATGTATTCTTGATTTTTTCGAGTCTGTATTTCAGTTTCTTTAGAGTCTGTTGGTCTACTTTGAGTCTGTTTTGGTTTTTAGTTCTTAAGTATGTATGACAAAGTCTTTGTAATGGAGCAGAACCAGAAGTTTTATTTAATGAAAATTTGAAATCCAAAAATCTTTCTTTCTTTATTTTTCGCATTTATCCCCTGAACTACGTAATGATTCACGTAGCGTCGTGATACGTAGGCAATCTCCATTGGATTCTGTCATAGCTGTAGATAACTCGTATAAGATAGAGAATGACGAAAAGAGGGCACAAGAAAAAGAGAGATAACAATGCAAAAGAGAGTGTGCAAAGAAAAGAGAGAAAATAATGAAAAAGCGCAAAGAAAAGAAAAGATTCAAGATCTGGGAGATAACAAAAGCCGGGATGAGACACGCAGCCGTTGCAAAACATGTAGAAAAACGATTTAATGTCTAGGTGCATTGCATTCCCCCAATGTGCGATTCCCTATGTGTTAAATGTCTCAAACTAACCGGTTTGTTGTGTGTGCTGTTGAGAACAGGTTTTGTTTTAGGTGGTTGGTTTTGTGGTAACCTGGCTTCGCACCCTTACTTCACGAGATCTAAAGGGAGTGTTGAAGTGACATCAGAGAGTCACCTACCAATCATTAACCCCTCAGAGGATAGCCCGGCGTTAGTTATCCCAACCTCAGAGTCAGCAAGTGCTGAAGAAAATAGAATACTGCATCTCTGCATGTTGGAAATGTGGGACGCCTGGTCTAACGGCAGAGAACCACCAAGTGCAATCCCTGGATTTCCCGAACTAATTCCCAGGACGTGTGGAACCTCCAATGTCCCTATAACTAATCCGTTCACCCCGTTCGGGTACCCCACTATGTCAACTCATCTCACCGGAACGCCTTCTGAGGTTCGCCCCCAGGCACTATTTCCGGGAGTATCTTCTACAATATTCACCGCACCGCCAACCTCCACTACTGCACAGCCAATAGTGCCCAGACCATGTTTTGAGCCGTCAGCCTTTACTTTCCAAGTATCGCAATTTCAACTGGACACGGCTCATGTCACCCCAAACTCTTACCTACAGCACCCTCGGTATGAGTCCGCCATGGAACAAGAGAAGACTGTAAAGAACCCCGAGCAAGAAGAGATAACTCGGAAAATGAAAAGCATCGAACAGAGTCTCAAGAACATGCAAGGCCTGAGTGGCCAGAAGAGTGTTTCCTATGCCGACCTATGCATGTTTCCTCATGTTCATCTGCCCATCGGCTTTAAGACGCTAAAATTTGAAAAGTATGATGGACATGGAGACCCCATAGCCCACCTGAAAAGGTATTGCAATCAGTTAAGAGGAGTGGGCGGAAAAGAAGAACTCTTGATGGCTTAGTTCGGGGAGAGTTTAGCGGGAATTGCGTCCAAATGGTATATGGACCAAGACATCTCCCACTGGCATATATGGGACGACTTGGCCCGCGACTTTGTCAGACAGTTCCAGTACAATGTGGACATATCTCCAGATAGAAGCTCTTTGTCTAATTTCAAGAAGAAATCCTCAGAAAGCTTCCGAGAGTATGCTATCAAGTGGCGTAAAGAGGCTGCCAGGGTAAAACCCCCAATGGATGAGACCGAGATGGTCAGTGTCTTCTTACAAGCCCAAGAGGCCGATTATTTCCAAAACATGATGTCTGCCATGGGCAAGCCATTTGCAGAGGCCATAAAGATTAGAGAAATGGTGGAAAATGGCTTGAAAACGGGTCGCATCATGAGCCAATCAGCTATAAGAGCCACTTCCCAAGCTATCCAGAGCGGGTCGGGGGGTGTAGCAAATCGGAAGAAGAAAGAAGAGGGAGCAATGATGGCTTCAAGTTTGAGAAATCCTCGTCCACCCCGAGGTTACTTTGGTTCCCATTCCAGCACCTCGCAACATTACTGCCCCCACCAAGATGCAGCATATGCTATGACTCCTCATCCTTATGCAGTAATGAATACCCAGCCATATGCCCGGCCGCAACAACATTACAATCAGAACCGAGCTCCACCTCCCAGAAACAACCCGCCTCACCAAGCCCCATATAATCCTCGTCCACCACAGAATAATTACCCATATAATGCCCGTCCCCATGAACCACCCAGAAAAACTAACTTCACACCCATTGGTGAATCATATTCCAGCCTCTTCCCAAAATTGGTCCAAATGGGCTTGTTACAACCCGTACCTCCAAACAGGCAAAACCCAGAGTCACCCTCCAACCGACCAGGTACCCGATGTGCTTATCATTCAGGGGCAGAAGGGCACGACACTGAAGACTATTGGACCCTTAAGAGGGCGGTCGAGAATATGATAGAACAGAAGCGGGTAGTGTTGAGGGATGAGGAAGTCCCCAATGTAACCAATAACCCATTGCCGGCTCACAACAACGGGCCAGTTATTGGGATGATCTGTGAGGACAAAGAGTTTGACCCGACTTTGAAAGCTATCATTGCTATTGCCGACGTAGAAAAGAAACCCAAAGCGGCGGCGAAGCAAGCTAAGGATGAGAAGAACAACAAATCCACTCCTCAAAGCATAGAAAAGGCTGTGGAAGCCAAGACAGGGGCAGTACCTCATAAAGATGCCATTCTCTACGTTCCCAGAGCCCCTAGGAAGGAAAACTTGTGTTGAGTCCTCCCAAAAGATTTGAGCAAAACAAGGTCATGCTGAAGGTACCAAAGATTTATGTACCAATGGGGACTTATGTGGCGTGGGGGCCGATAATTTCATCCAGGCTGACTGAGCCCGTGGTTATCAGCCGCGCACCACAGAATCCCATGAAGGACCCCACTGTCGTCCCTTGGAACTACAATAAAGAAGTGGTGACGTACAAGGGAAAGGAAATCATGGGGGAAGTGAATGAAACGAACCCGTCTGGGAAGTACCTCAACTTGGAAGAATTGAACAAGACCAAGCAGAAGCGTTTTCCGCTTAAATGCCAGTCAGTGCTGAGGAGGCAGACGAATTCTTCCGAAAGATGAAAACCTCGGACTACACTGTGATTGATCAACTCAGGAAGTCCCCCTCTCAGGTCTCACTTTTGTCCCCGTTGATAAGCTCAAATGAGCATCAGAAAGTGCTATTAAAGACGCTTAATGAGGCATATGTTCCGGTCGAGACCGCTTTTGAACAATTGGAAAGAATGGCGGAATGATTTTTTGAAGTCAACCGGATCTCATTCAGCCGAAATAACTTGCCTCCCGAAGGGGATGCCCACAACAAAGCTCTTCATTTGACTGTTAAGTGTGAAAGATACTATGTGAAAAGAGTTATGTTGGACGACGGATCTGGGGTTGACATCTGCCCTCTCTCAACCTTAGAGAGGATGGAAATTGAGACTGAAAGGATTAACCCAACAATGTTTGCGTACGTGCTTTTGATGGCGTCAAGAGGGATACGATAAGGGAGATTGATTTGATCCTAACCATCGGCCCTGTGGATTTTGAAGTAACATTTTAGGTTTTGGACATGGACACCTCCTACAATTTTCTCCTAGGAAGGCCTTGGATCCATGCTGCAGGAGCCGTACCCTCTACTCTCCACCAAATGGTTAAGTTTGAACATGAAGACCAAGAAATCGTGGTCCACGGAGAAGATGAGCAACAACCTACAGGGACCCGTCAGTCCCATGTTTGGAGGCTAGGGAGGGTAGTGAGCACAGAGTCTACCAAGCTTTTGAGATCGTGGTCGCGGACCAGTGTGAGGAAGGAACCCCGTGTCCTCAACACTTCTTGTCAAATGCGTCAATCATGGAACCCCGCATCTCTCCAGAATGTTTGTTATGCCAAGGTACATAGAAGAAGAAGACGAGGCCTTCACGAGCGAAGAAATTGAGGACATTTGTGGACCGATGAGGCAAATGTTATATGAGGCTCATATGGTCCAGCCGGGTGAAGGCTCAACACCGCTGAGGTGTATGTGGGGCCGAATGCCAAGCTTCAAAATTGGAAGGCTACTCCATTCCCAGTCAGACGGGAATCCCGGTAGTTCAGTCTTGCCATCTTTTCTGCATTCCGAGTTATTTCAGGATGTAACTCGAATGTTTTTAGTTTATTGTCTTTTAGATTCCAATGTAAACCCTCCTATCTTCAAATTCAATGAAATGAAATCAATATGATTTCATCGTCTATGAATCTCTTTCTTTATTCTTTCTGATTTTTGTTTTTTTTTTCTTATCTCTCTTTTCAGTTCTAATAATGTGGACTTAAATAACATGACATGCTTGCGCAATTCATGCCCAGACAATACATTTTCTAATTGTGAAATAATGAATCAAGAACCAGAATATGATGAAGATGAGGCTTTTAAGGAAATAAACCGAGAACTGGAACAATTTGAGAATAAGCCTAAGTCAAACTTAAATGAAACTTAGCCAGTTAATTTGGGTAGTCCGGAAGAGGTCCAGGAAACCATGATAAGCATTAACGCTAATGAAAGAACTAGAGATGCATTAGCCCAACTTTTGTTCGAATTCAAAGACGTGTTTGCCTGGTCTTATGACGATATGCCAGGACTGAGTGTTGATTTAGTGGTGCACAAATTGCCAACTTATCCCGGTTATCCACCTGTCCAACAAAAGCAGAGAAAGTTTAATATAGACATCAGTGACAAGATCAAAGAAGTCACCAAACAGTTGAAAGTGGGCGTGATCCGAGTGGTCTGATACACCACAAGGTTGGCTAATGTGGTCCCAGTGCCAAAGAAAGATTGGAAAACTCGAGTGTGTGTTGATTATCGTGATTTGAACAAAGCAAGCCCCAAGGACAACTTTCCATTACCAAACATCCACATCCTTGTTGACAACTATGCCAAACATGAGATACAGTCTTTCGTGGATTATTATGCTGGGTATCATCAGGTTCTGATGGATTAAGAAGACGCAGAAAAGACGGCTTTCACCACACCTTGGGGTACTTACTGTTACAGGGTCATGCAGTTTGGTTTAAAGAATGCCGGGGCAACTTACATGAGAGCAATGACCGCCATTTTTCATTACATGATGCACCAGGAAATCGAGGAATATGTGGATGATGTGATCGTTAAATCTAGGACGCAGGATGACCATGTGCGAGATCTGAGGAAGTTCTTGGAGCACCTGTGTAAGTATGATTTGAAGTTGAATCCAGCTAAGTGCGCATTTGGCGTGACGTCTGGGAAATTGTTGGGATTTATAGTCAGTCGGAGGGGCATCGAGTTAGATCCAACGAAGATAAAGTCTATCCGGGATTTGCCCCCTCCAAAAACCAAGAAAGAGCTTATGAGTCTGTTGGGAAGATTGAATCACATCAGCAGGTTCATTGCTCAGCTGAATACCACATGTGAGCCCATGTTTAAGCTATTGAAGAAAGATGCGACGATTAGATGGACAGATGAATGTCAAGAAGCTTTCAACAAAATCAAAGAATATCTGTCGATTCCGCACGTGTTGGTCCCACCCGAGCCTGGAAGGCCTTTGTTCTTGTACTTGACAGTGTTGGAGAATTCTTTTGGATATGCTCTCGGGCAACATGATGTGACCGGGAAGAAAGAACAAGCCATATACTATTTGAGCAAGAAGTTCACTAGTTATGAAGCCAAGTACACTTTGTTGGAAAGAACTTGCTGCGCCCTAACTTGGGTCGCTCAGAAGCTTAGGCATTACATGTTGGCTTATACCACCTATCTCATTACCAAGTTGGATCCTTTGAAATACATATTCCAAAAGCCAATGCCCACCGGGAGGTTAGCAAAATGGCAAATCCTGCTTACCGAGTTTGACATAGTCTATGTCACCCACACAGCAATGAAAGCTCAAGCCTTGGCGGATCACCTAGCTGAGAATCATGTTGATGATGAATATCAACCCTTGAGTACTTACTTTCCGGACGAGAAGGTAAGTCCGATTGAGGTAATTCCAGAAGACACCAATGCTTGGAAAATGTTCTTTGATGGAGCTGTAAATGCAAAAGGTGTCGGGATTGGGGCAATTTTGATTTCGCCCACTGGTCAGCACTATCCGGCCACAGCCCGGCTTCGGTTCTTCTATACAAACAACATTGCTGAGTATGAAGCTTGCATTATGGGTATGAACATGGCAGTTGACCTGGATGTGGAAGAATTGTTAATCATGGGAGACTCTGACTTGATTATTCGACAAGCTCAAGGTGAATGGGAAACCCGAGATATCAAGCTTATTCCATACAGACAACATGTGGAAAATCTTAGCAAGCGGTTCAAATCCGTCGAGTTCAGGTACATTCCTCAGTTTCACAATGAGTTAGCCGATGCACTAGCTACTTTGGCCTAGATGCTGCCGTATCCAGGCAATGTCCACATTGACCATTGGAAATCCAAATCCGAGAAAGACATGGTTACTGCAATACAATTGAGATGGAACCAGATGTTCAGCCATGGTATCATGATATCAAAAGATTCTTGAAAACAAAGGAATATCCTGAACAAGCTAGTGGAGAGCAAAAGAGAACCATTAGAAGGCTTGCCAGTAGTTTCTTCTTGAGCGGAGAAGTCTTGTACAAAAGGACTCCAGATCTGAACCTTTTAAGATGCGTGGATGCCCAAGAGGCCGGAAGAATCATGAACGAAGTACACGCAGGAGTATGCGGACCCCATATGAACGGATACGTCCTTGCAAAGAAAATCCTTCGAGCAGGTTATTACTGATGACCATGGAAAAGGATTGTTTCAGTTTTGTCCGAAAATGTCATTAGTGTCAGGTATATGGTGACTTGATTCATGCACCGCCTTCAGAATTGCACCCTATGTCGGCACCATGGCCGTTCGTTGCTTGGGGTATGGATGTCATTGGGCCAATCGAGCCAAAAGCTTCAAATGGGCACAGATTCTTCTTAGTTGCCATTGACTATTTCACAAAGTGGGTTGAAGCAGTCACTCGCAAAGCCGTCACCAAGAAAGCAGTGGTGGACTTCGTGCATTCCAACATTATCTGTCGTTTTGCTATTCCTAAAAGTATCATTACGGAAAATGCTGCAAATTTGAACAGTCATTTGATGAGGGAGATAGCGAACAATTTAAGATCACACATCAGAATTCTACCCCTTATCGGCCCAAAGTTAATGGTGTTGTGGAAGCAGCGAACAAAAACATCAAGAAGATCCTCAGGAAAATGATTCAAAGTTCTAGACAATGGCATGGAAAGTTGTCGTTTGCATTACTGGGATATCACACAATTGTGTGCACATCAGTTGGAGCAACACCCTATCCATTGGTTTATGGTACTGAAGCCGTAATACCCGCAGAAGTTGAAATTCCATTTCTTCAAATCATCGTTTAAGCTGAGATTGAGGATAATGAGTGGGTCAAGACCCGTCTAGAACAGTTAACCCTGATTGATGAAGAGCGGATGGCCACAGTTTGCCACGGGCAGTTGTATCAACAAAGAATGGCCCGTGCCTACAACAAGAAAGTGCGGCCTAGGAATTTTGAAGTGGGGCAACTCGTTTTGAGACGTATTCTCTCGCATCACAAGGAAGCAAAAGGAAAGTTTGATCCAAATTGGAAAGGTCCGTACATCATACGGAAATTGTTGCCGAAAGGGGCGTTGTACTTAGGAGACATTGAAGGAAATGACCCTGAAACAGCTGTCAATGCAGACGCGGTCAAAAGGTATTACGTTTAACCCTTATGTGGTACAGATATTCTCTGATTGGGATGACGAAGGCTTTCATTCTCGCTACCCAAACACTGTTAACCTTTTGCAAACCCTTTGAGTCGGTTACCCTTTCTTTGATTACCGTCTTTGGAACCCAAAATGTTGTTAAAAAACAAAAAGAAAATCAGAAACAAAGTTCCCTGATCTACGTTTGACTTGTTCCGAAAGGATACGTAGGCAGCCTCTCTCCGGGGTTCAGTCACACCGAAACAAAAATCCACATTTCCCCAAAAGTAAAACTCGGGCAGAATTTATAATAGTTCGGCGATGGTTCGCCTGAAAGGTTCCAAAGTTGTAATTCAATCCAAATTTTCTTTACCCTAAATCCTGTTCATGTCCTTCCGATCAATCACTAAAGATGTTCAGAATTGGATGATGTTGGCTATTTGGATCTGATACAATCAAATGAGAGAAATAAAGTGAGAGAGTCTTATTGGTAAAAACCCACATGGGCACCATAAGGCGATGGTGAAAACCCGCAAATGGCGCCACTGATCGAAAAAGGGATCCCTTACAACCATCGGCATTGATAGAGTCCTGGCAAGGTTTCTCGGTTTCGAGTTATGGGTTATGATGGGTTTATGAGAGTCTGGATGGTTTGCGCAGATCGGGTATCCAGTCCAAGAAGCATGTCATGTCTATTGAAGTCTGCATGCACTCCAGATAAGTCCTTCTTTCCTTTCCCCGAAAGGGACACTTCTCATTTAAAATTCATTATCATGTCCTTTGTTTACTTTTCTTTGAATCGCTTTCGGTCTAATTCTCCTCCGAAACTAATACAAAGAAAGAAAAGATGGCAAGATTGGTCTTACAGGGTTTTGTTTGACAAAATCTAATATTCAAGAAAGCACCCAGCCTCAGCAGGTGCATCAAGTCGACCTCGACTGGCCATGATGGCCGATGCTCCAGAGTCAAAAACTCTTGAAAAAAGGAAATCAAAGTCAAGTGCCCATAAAGGCAAAATAAGATGGAAAAGGCCAAGCCCCACATGGGTTAATCATCATGTGGAATTTGGGAAAAGTCAAGATCCCCGGGTTTAGAAATGAAACCAATTTCCAAAGAGCAAGTGAGCAATGGAGATTTTTATTGAAAGAGCTGGGCCAAGATCAAGTGACTGAAACGCTCAAGGCCACAAAACCAATCACCGTTTAAACAAACAAATTGTTCTTTGTTTGAAAAAACAGGAAACAAGTGCAATCCAAAAGCAAGAAGCAGGTGCAACAAAAGGAAACCGCGCAGAGACTAAAATAGCTCTGCAGCAATAATCAATATTAAAGGGAAGTCTCCTCCAAATTCATTCCTGCATTTTTATTCATTTTCTTAGATAAAAAATGCTAAAATGAAATGAAAGAAGAAGAAGAAAATTCAAAATCATGGTAGCATAGGGTCTCCAATCTCTAGCTACGTCTTTTTCAACATAGGGTCCCACTCCCTAGTTGATTCCGGCATAACCCGATGATTCTTTCGGCATAACTAGATGACTTTTTCGGCATAACCCGATGACTTTTCCAGCATAACCCGATGACTTCCGGCATAACCCGATGACTCTTCCGGCATAACCCGATGACTCTTCCGGCATAACCCGATGACTTTTCCGGCATAACCCGATGACTTTTCCAACATAGGGTCCCACTCCCTAGTTGATGCCAGCATAACCTGGTAACCTTTTCCAATATAAGGTCCCACTCCCTAGTTGATGCCAGCATAACCTGGTAATCTTTTCCAGCATAGGGTCCCACTCCCTAGTTGATGCCAGCATAACCTGGTAATCTTTTCCCAACATAGGGTCCCACTCCTTAGTTGATGCCAGCATAACCTGGTAATCTTTTCAACTTAGGGCCTCCAATCCCCAGTTGATTTCATTTTAGATATAGGGTCCCCACTCCCTAATCTCTTTTTCCCAAGGATACACAGTCCTGATTTTATTGCTTTCAATAAAGAAATAGTTTAGATTTTTGTTACAATAACTCACGAAATTTTCCAAGTGAAAACTGGGGCAAAAAATTTCGTTCGTTTGTTTGTTTTGGTGACTGAGCAGGTTTTTACCTTGAGGCACAAGTTTCGAGGCGACCAAAAGAAGAAGTCTCGCTCCGAAATAAAAGAAAATAAGTGAACCCAAAGTGCAGAGGCGAAAAAAGATGTGGACTGCTCAAGACATGATTGAAGTCGCAAGCCTTGTAAGTCCCCATTTTTGTTTCAAAAACTGAAGAAGAATGAACTAGCACCTGCAGCTAACAAGCATCAAGATTCAGATCAGAGTCTGCGTCCAGTCAAGACTTAAGATCAAGCTCCAGAAGGTTTATAGATAGGAATCTTGTAATTCATAGCTGATAGGCTTAGCTAGTTTAGCTTTTCATTCCGACTTTGGTGTAATAAGGAGCTCAGCAGCTAGAAACAACAGCAACAGCAGTGAAATCACAGCTTTTCGGTAGTCCCAGCTACCAAAATTTCCAGAACTACACTGACCTGATTCATTTGTATCCAAGTATATGTAGGCAACCTCCGAAGCAAGGTTCGGTCAGACTTTTTTCAAAAAAATGCTTCCCAGGGAGGATCCAAACGGGCAAAAATCGCTCATAATTGCTCATTTTATCTTTGCCCGAAAACTCTTCGTGTTTCCAAGCAAAGAGGGGCAGCTGTGAGCATGTGATTTTTGCCCTATTAGAATTACTCCTACAAAATTAAAGAAAATAGATTTTTCCAAATTGTTTTCAATTTTGTAGGATTTTTTTAATTGTTTGTATTTTTGTGCACATTTAATTTTGTTGAAATCATGAAAAATGCCCCAAAAATGTCAAAATATCATGCATTGCATATTAAATTTTATGTTCACATTTTAGGATTAATTGGTTAATTAATTTCATTATTAATATAAAATCACAAAAAAAATGTGTCATTCATTTTTCTACATTTTTAGTTTTAATTTTGGATTAATAATTCCCTCTTTGTTAACTTAGGATTAATTAATTTTTAAATAACACAAAATAGATGACTAGCTTAATTTTATAATTTAGAATAATCAGGACTAAATTAGGATCTAATTAATTAGGTTAGATTTTAATTAAAGAAAAAGAAAAAAAAGGCAATAAAAGAAAACAAAAGACCGGTCTTTCGAATTTGGGCCACCCAGAGACCAAATCTGGTGGCCCAATTCCTTTTTCCCCATCCAAAACACCAACCCCAAAGACCAATCCACCCGGTCCAAGTCACTTACCCAAAAAAAACGACCCCGTTTCGCCCCAGGACCACCTCCCATAGACCCCCTCTCACTTTCGTCTCCCACTCCCAAACAACGAAACCCTAGCCGACCTGATTCTCTTTACCGTCTTCGCCGTGGTCCGCCGACCGAAAATCGCCTCACGGCGGCGGACCACCTCTAAACCTCACCAATTTAACACCCCATAACCGTTTCCTCCTCCTCTTTCTATATATCACCATAGTTCCCTTTGAATTAGTCCCAACCTCTCGCATTTTAGATCTGAGACCCTAGAAACCCTAATTTTTCCCCTTTTGTTTCTTGGTCAGTTTTGGGTCATATGAACCCAAGACTTCCATTAATCGATTGTTCCTGTTAAGAACAGTCGATTAATGGCCGTCTAAGTTCATGTTCTTCCCCATAAAAATGGCTGAGTTCGTAACTGGTCGATTTTATACGAGCCTTAGGTAATTTCCTTTCCCGTTTTTCTTTTTATTTTTTGCCTTTTGCTTTCTTTTACACTTATTTTATTGTTGAAGCCTGCATGTTTGAGGTCTCTTTCAGTTTTGGTTTGATTTTGTCCATTCGTACCTGTTTGTTTAGACTGTTTGAAACATGCTGAATTTTATTTGAAGTTTAATTTTGATTGCATGAATTTAGTTGAATTAGGTTTAACTTTTAGGTTTTAAACAAATTGCCTGACTGTTTTGTTTTTCATTTTTTTGTTATGTTTGTTTCTACCTTATGTTTTTTTGTCTTACACTCAGTATCTGTTTCAAATTGATTAGAATATTTTTACCCAAGTTAATTAACAATCTATTGGACCCGTTTCTGATTAGCCATTAGAAACATTAGCTTAATTGATTAACTTTTTGGATTTGCAAATTGATTAGGTTAATTTCTAGGTTGTCCTGGCCTCATCATTCTGTTTCGTCTTGATTACTGTTTTTAGACATAGGTTTTAAAATCTGTGTTCTTGTTTAAAAATTAACTTGTTAATTTACTAGTTAGGTATTCAATGGTTTGAATTAAACCTTAGGTACCCATAAGCCTAAAATTCAGATTTAAAGAGGCAATTAAAACAAGTTTAGGAACCCGATGTAGAATTACCTAGCTGGTTCTAGAAGGTCCTAAGGGAATCCCTAGAATCAAAATAGGATCAGAATATAGGGTATAAATGAAATAATCAGTAATTGAAGGGTTAAAATTGGGTTTTACATTAGGTAAAAATCAGAAGATTCTAGCATTTGTACAACTATCCCCATTTCCAGAATGAAAAATGCTGGAATTGGGCCGAAAAGGATAGACAGCTGTCCAAATATGTAGTACTATCTGACACTTAGGGAGTTTAGGGTAGAATATGCCATTTTGATGCTATCTTGGCATACCCTATAAAAGGAAAGTTATTCCCTCATTCTAAGAACATAATTCATTAGCATATCTTGACCTAAAAAACTTCAGAATACAAAGAAAAATCCCTGAAACTTTTCTGGTTAAAAAACTTCAGTTTTCTAGTTAGATTTCTAGGCTAGTTCTTCTGGTACTCTGATTTTTGAGAAGTTTGAGTGTTGATTCTTGGTTTTCTGGGCTGGTTTCTACTGCTGCTGTTTGGTTATGGTTGATGATCTCTAAGTTTTCAGCCAGCATTTTCACTTGCTTTTCTGCTGGTTTTTACTTGTTTTCAAGGTACTGAGTTTAGCTCTCCTCATGTACTGCTTTGTTTGAATATTATAAGACAAAAAATTGCAAATTATATGTGATGAATGAGTGTTTCTTTTCATGAAGTAGTTTCTTATATTGTTATGAACCTAGCTATGTGAGTTCAAGGGTGGAAATGAACTAGTATGAACACCTTGTTTGGTATCCTGATACTTGTAATTCCCTCTTAAAAATGGCCAAGTTTGAAATTTTTAGTTGAAATTTTATACTGATTCTGAACATTGATTGCTGAAGTTTTTTTTCTTTCTTCTTCTGCTCACATGATAATAACATAGTGTTTTGCTTGAGGTCATGTTTCCTATGGGCTATAACTTGCGGATTTGGTCACTAGTTGGCCAAATCAGCATATTTCGAAAGCCAAAAGCTGGAATTTGGCTGTTGCTATTATGCTGAAATTGATGGTTTCATGTGGTGAACTAAGCTTGATGGATCAGTTATATCCAAAATGAGTGAATGTTCACTAGGCTGTCCATTCCGGAAAGATTGTAATAGAATTAGTTGACATCTTTACTTTTTTAAAAATGGAACTTTGATGTAATAGATTAGTTATTTGTTGTAGTAATTCATGTATTAAGTACTCCGATGTAATTTTTCCTTCTGATTGTCAAATGGCCTTTACATTATTTCTTATAGTAATGCTTCTTTATTAGTGTAATTTGTAATGTCACAATAGTTAAGTCCATGGGCCAGTTGTTAAAATTAAGCTTCTATTTCTACGATTCAGATTGGGCCAGACTCGCTAATGAGCCCAGTTGGAAAAAATGATCTCAAACGAGTCTGGGCCTAGGCCATTGGGCCTGGGCATTAAGCCCAATAGCTTGACCCCAAATATGGATTTTACCTCTTCGGATTTTAATATAAACTCCAAGATTTTTGTTTACGTTGGAAATCACAGTAGTATAATTATTTTCGAAAATTTAAACAATTTTCTGATTTTTACTTCTGCATGAACCAAATTTGGGATTTTAGGCAAAATTTATATTTTTTTAGTGAATTTCATTGTTACTGAAAACGGAACTGCAATAGGCCCAGTTATTTAAAGAATCGTGATTGGGCCAGTTTTACGAAGTAGCCAATTGGGCCTTTTCCCTCATAATTCAGGCATGTTACCGTTGATGCTAGACTATGCCCAAAAGTAATTGAATTCTATCCTTGTACGTTTGCCATGAACTTTACAACAAAATCAAATTAGCTTAGAAAAACCTGAATATTCGTAGAAATACTTTAGGCGTGATTAATTAACTATCGTGACTATGGGTACGGTTCCTGTGGCATAGTCATGGTACATAATCCCCAACTTTGAATATTAATAAAATAAATATGTCGCAAATCGGGGGTGCATTTCATGTAGCGTGATTTGCAATGTGTTCCAAAACAAACAAGTGTACGACAATCGTAACTTGTTCCAGAAATAATTCCATAAATAAGTAAAAGAGGTTATAAAATAAAAATGGACAATAGGTTTAAAACATGTAGTAAATCAGATAATTAGGCCAATTATTAATAGTTAAGCGATCGTGCTAGAACTACGGAACCCGGGAATGCCTAACACCTTCTCCCGGGTTAACAGAATTCCTTACCTAATTTTCTGGTTTCGCAGACTTTTAAATAAAGTCGATTTTCCTCGATTTGGGATTTAAAATAAACCGGTGACTTGGGACACCATCATAAATATCCCAAGTGGCGACTCTGAATAAACAAAATAATCCCATTTCGATTTATGTTACTTAAATTAGAAAAACTCCCTTATATACCCCTCGGGTGAAAAAGGAGGTGTGACACTCATCCATCAGGACCTGGTGATATCCCGCATAACAATCCACAAAAGACCCGATGTCATTCTTGGCACAATCATCAATCAGAATATGGATATTCGGCAATGGAAAGTTATCCTTTGGACTTGCCTTGTTGAGATCGCGGTAATCAATGCATACCCTGGTCTTACCTTCCTTCTTTGGTACTGGCACAACATTAGCTAACCAAGTGGGATATCGAGTGACCCGAATGACCTTTGCATCAAGCTGTTTTGTGATTTCTTCCTTGATCTTCACACTCATGTCAGTCTTGAACTTCCTTAACTTTTGCTTGACAGGAGGGAATGCCGGATCAGTTGGCAATTTATGAACTACCAAATCAGTACTCAAACCCGGCATGTCGTCATATGACCATGTAAAGATATCTTTATATTCAAACAGTGCTTTGATTATTTCTTCCTTGATTTGTGGTTCCAGGTGTACACTTATCTTGGTTTCCCTGATATTATCTGGATCTCCTAAATTGATTGCTTCAGTTTCATTCAAATTAGGCTTGGGTTTCTCTTCAAAATGATTTAGTTCTTTACTAATTTCCTCAAATGCCGCTTCTTCATCATCTGTTTCATCATCGCACTCGACTTCTTGGATTATTATTTCAGAGTTATATTGGCTTTTAAGACTTGGCCGAAAATTCCTCATGCATATCATGTCATTGAAACCAGTATAAAAAGAATTGTACAAAGAAAGACAAAAATGAGACACTATCAGGAATAATGGAAAATGGGAAATTGCATTTCATTGAAAATAAAGGATACAAGGGTTTGTACATCAAAACAAGCGAAAAATGAAAATCTGGATTACAATCCTGGAATAACCCAATTAATAGAAAGGAAAACAAAGCAAACTACCAAAACTCCTTCCGAGTAGGGAGAGGAGTAGCCTTCCAATTGCTAAGCTTCACTTTTGGCCCAACGAACTGCACATCTGCTTTACTAGAACCTTCCCCAATTTCCACCATATTGGGACCGCTGACATTGGGCGCCTTACGACCCCTGGCTTGACAAAGGACCTGGAGATGTGTGGAACAGGATTAGGGAGTGACCATGCCTTGTTTTTCAACCTTTTAGCCCTCTTCACCTCCTCCCCTGTGGGCTTGAATCCTAGACCAAATGTACCCACACTTTCACGTAGACACACTGGATGCACGATACCCTGTAGAGATGAACCCAGACCTTTGCTCGGCACAAAACCATTCTTCAGCATTTCATTTGCTACCATGACGGACGCGGAGGCTAGCTTTGGACCTGGAATGAATTCCCCCTCCGGAATCTTCTCAACTGACACTGTTTTGAAAGTTTGGTAGACCCAAGGCCCTTTATCATCTTCAGCTTCAATAAACGGGACGGATGTGTCATTGTAAGCACGTAAGTTCTCGTCACCGTGCACAACTATTTCCTGCCTATCCCACTCGAATTTTACCATTTGGTGCAGAGAAGACGGGACAACCTTGGCAGCATGTATCCAGGGCCTGCCCAAGAATAAATTGTAGGAAACGGCCACATCTAGCACTTGGAACTCCATAGTGAATTCGACTGGCCCTATTGTCAGTTCGAGCATTACATCGCCAACAGAATCCTTTCCCCCTCCGTCAAAACCACGAACACATATACTGTTCCTGTGGATCCTTTCAGTATCGATTTTCAACTTTTGGAGAGTGGAGAGAGGGAAAATATTTGCACTGGAACCATTATCAACTAGGACCCTCGAGACCACAGAATCCTCGCATTTCATTGTGAGATAAAGAGCTCGATTGTGTTCTGTACCCTCCAGGGGAAGTTCGTCATCTGAGAAAGTGATCCTGTTTGCCTCGAATATCTTGTTAGCAATCTTCTCCAAATGGTTCATCGTGATCTTATCAGGGACATGGGCCTCATTCAAAATCTTCATGAGTGCCCGGCGGTGTTCGTCTGAATGTATCAGTAATGATAAAAGAGAAATCTGAGCTGGTGTTTTCCTTAACTGTTCCACGATGGAGTAGTCCTGCACCTTCATTTTTCTCAGGAATTCTTCCGCCTCCTCTTCGGTAACTGGCTTTTTCACTAGGATTGGGCTATCTTTGAACGGCTTGGCCTTCCTCGATTCCTCTGGGGTAAAGCATCTCCCCGAACGAGTCAGCCCTCCGGTTTCATTAACATCCTCCTCCACTTCTTTCCCTTTATAAGTTACAATCACTTGCTTGTAATTCCACGGAATAGCCTTGGTATCATCTACTGTCAGCTGGGTCACTGCTTTAATAACAACAGGGGCAATGCGAGCCACTTCCACAATTATGACAGGCTTACTTGCTACTCCTGGCACGAACACTCTTGGCTTTCCTTGCTTTGTTCCAACATCATCTGGGAACCCTTTCACGACTAATAAAGGCGGCTTCACGTTGGGCGTGCTTAGCTTATCTGTCAACCCTTCAGCTGTCGAGGGTGTTGCATTTGTAGAAATTGGAGTTTTAACTGAAGTACTTTCACTGGCACGGATCATCATGACAGACTTTGAAGACTTCTCGGGTTCCCCATCCTTATGCACTATCTCAATAATGTGCGTCTCTGCATGTGCTGGCAAAGGATTTTGGTTGATATTTGGCGCTTCCGGGCTCTGGATCACAATTTGATTTGTATTAATAAGCTCTTGGATTGCGCTTTTCAAATGCCAACACTTTTCTGTGTCGTGCCCTGGGGCATCAGAACAATATGCACATCTGAGGGATTAATCGAGGTTCTTTGGTGGGGGATTTGGTAACTTTGACTCAATCGGCCTCAAAACGTCCAACTGCCTCAACCTTTGAAACAAACTGGTATAGGACTCTCCAAGCAGGGTGAAAGTTTGTTTCCGCTGCCTTTCTCTTCTATAGTCTGGCCTCGGCCGAAAGCTTGGACCAGTTGGGTTTCGATGTGGTTGTGGGGGTGGATAAGGATTTTGTGGAGTTAGAGCACGCCATTGCGGGTAAAGAGGGGGTTGAGCATATGACTGTGCGTGGTGGACATGATATTGGGGTGGTCTGATTGAATATTGAGGTTCTTGTGGTGGGAAGTAGTGTTGGGGTGGATTATGTGGAGCTTGGGTATAGGCTTGAGGTTGGGGTCGAGGCTGGGTGTAATGGTGAGGTGAACCTCTTGGGCCATGCCATGATCCTGAGACGACCATAGCAACATCCTTTTTCTTCTTTTTTCCTAACACGCCGCCGGTGCCACCTTGGATCGCCTACGTGGTTGCCTTTATGACGGAGTTGTCACGACCCAAGTTCGCCCTCCATGAACATGTTGTGACGACACCTAGTCCCTACGACTAGGTAAGCCTAACATTTCGAAAAGAAAGAAACAAATGTGAAAACTAATAAAATCCGAAGATAACATATATAAAAGTGTTTAAGATGGCGCTCGGCATATACAATACAAGATCTCAACCCGAACAACTCAGAATAGCAGAAATAAACACGAGGAATGTAGTTAATAGGGGAACGGGGCGTTAATTCTTAAAATGACCGGCCGGGTCATTACATCCTCCCCCTCTTAAAACATTCCTTCGTCCTCGAACGAGTATAGAGACATACCTGAAGTAGTGAAAAGATGAGGGTAACAGCTGCACATATCCTGCTCGGTCTCCCAAGTCGCCTCCTCGACCGGCTGACCCCGCCACTGAACCTTCACTGATGCAATGTCCTTCGACCTCAGATTTCGAACCTGCCTGTCCAATATCGCTATCGGCTCCTCAACATAATATAGATCCTTGTCCAACTGTACTGAACTGAAATCCAACACGTGCGACAGATCATCGTGATACCTCCGGAGCATCGAAACACGAAATACCGGATGAACCCCTGCAAAGCTGGGAGGTAAGGAAAGCTCATAAGCAACCTCCCCAACACGCCACAATATCTCAAAAGGCCCAATAAACCTCGGACTCAATTTTCCTTTCTTCCCAAATCTCATGATGCCCTTTATAGGTGAAATCTGTAGCAAGACCCGCTCTCCAAGCATATAGGAAACATCACGAACTTTCCGGTCCGCATAACTCTTCTGTCTGGACTGGGCTGTACGGAGTCTATCCTGAATCACATTAACCTTCTCTAAAGCATCCTGTACCAAGTCTGTTCCCAATAATCTAACCTTGTCCGGCTCGAACCAACCTATCGGGATCTACACCGCCTACCATACAAGGCCTCATACGGTGCCATCTGAATGCTGGACTGATAGCTGTTGTTGAAAGCAAACTCAGCCAGTGGAAAGAACTGATCCCAAGAACCTCCAAACTCCATCACACACGCACGAAGCATATCCTCAAGAATCTGAATAGTGCGCTCGGACTGTCCGTCCGTCTGGGGGTGAAATGCTGTGCTCAACTCTACCCGAGTGCCCAACTCATGTTGAACGACCCTCCAGAACCGTGATGTGAACTGAGTACCTCTATCTGAAATAATGGAAACTGGAATACCGTGCAGACGGACAATCTCCCGGATATAAATCTCCGCTAACCGCTCCGAAGAATAGGTGGTACATATAGGAATGAAATGCACGGACTTGGTCAGCCGATCCACAATCACCCAAATGGCATCGAACTTCCTCAAAGTCTGTGGGAGCCCAACTACGAAGTCCATGGTGATCCGCTCCCACTTCCACTTCGGAATCTCTATCTGCTGAAGCAATCCACCCGGCCACTGGTGCTCATACTTTACCTGTTGACAATTGAGGCACCGAGCTACAAATCCAACTATATCCTTCTACATCCGCCTCCACCAATAGTGCTGTCTCAAATCCTGATACATCTTCGCGGCACCTGGATGGATGGAATACCGCGAACTATGGGCCTCCTCTAGAATCAAGTCCTGAAGCCCATCAACATTGGGTACACAAACCCGACCCTGCATCCTCAATACCCCGTCATCACCAATGGTCACATCTCTGGCATCATCCTGCAGGACCTTGTCCCTGAGGGCACGCAAATAAGGGTCATCAAACTGACACTCCTGGAGTCAAACAAGGAAGACCGAGAAACCACACAAGCAAGGACCCGACTAGGCTCCGAAAGATCCAATCTCACAAACTGGCTGGCTAAGGCCTGAAAATCCATCGCCATGGGCCTCTCCGCTGCTGGTAGATAAGCCAAACTCCCCAAAATCTCCACCCGGCGACTCAAAACATCAGCCACCATATTGACCTTGCCCGGGTGATACAAGATAGTGATATCATAGTCCTTTAGCAGCTCTAACCACCTCCTCTGGCACAAATTAAGGTCCTTCTGCTTGAAGAAATGCTGCAAACTCCGGTGGTCAATATAAATCTCACAAGGCACACCGTACAAATAATGATGCCAGATCTTCAAGGCGTGAACAATAGCAGCTAACTCAAGATCATGGACAGGATAGTTCTTCTCATGCACTTTCAACTGTCTGGACGCGTAGGCAATCGCCCTACCGTCCTGCATCAATACCGCTCCAAGGCCAATCCTCGAGGCATCACAATAGACAGTATAAGACCCCGAACCGGTAGGCAATATCGAAACTAGAGCTGTGGCCAAAGCTATCTTGAGCTTCTGAAAGCTCTCCTCAAACTCTTCCGTCCACTGGAAAGGAGCACCCTTCTGGGTCAGCCTGGTCATAGGTGCTGTAATGGATGAAAATCCCTGAACAAATCGATGGTAATAACCCGCCAAGCCAAGAAAAATGCGGATCTCTGTAGCTGAGGATGGCCTGGGCCAACTATGCACTGCTTCCACTTTCTTCGGATCCACCTTTATCCCCTCACTAGATACCACGTGACCCAAGAATGCCACAGAATCCAACCAAAACTCACATTTCGAGAACTTAGCATATAACTTCTTCTCTCTCAAAGTCTGAAGCATTGTCCTCAGGTGCTGCTCATGATCTTCCCGACTCCGGGAGTATACCAGAATGTCATCAATAAAGACAATGACGAATGAGTCAATATATGGCCGGAATACACTGTGCATCAAATGCATGAAGGCTGTTGGGGCATTGGTCAGCCCAAATGACATAACAAGGAACTATAAATGACCATACCGAGTCCTGAAGGCAGTCTTTGGGATATCTGGCTCCCGAATCTTCAACTGATGATAGCCTGAACGCAAGTCAATCTTAGAAAACACACGAGCACCCTGTAACTGATCAAACAGGTCATTAACACGAGGCAAAGGATAACAGTTCTTCACTGTAACCTTGTTCAACTGGCAATAATCAATACACATACGCATAGAACCATCCTTCTTCTTCATAAATAAGATAGGATCACCCCAAGGTGATACACTGGGCCGAATGAAACCCTTATCAAGAATTTCTTGTAACTGCTTCTTCAACTCAGGAGGAGCCACACGGTACGGAGGAATAGAAATGGGATGAGTGCCCGGCAGTAGATCAATGCCAAAATCAATATATCTATCGGGCAGCATGCCTGGAAGATCAGTTGGAAACACATCAGAGAAATCTCGTACTACTGGGACTAAATCAACTGTAGGGGTATCAATACTGACATCTCTCACATAAGCTAGATACGCGTCACACCCCTTCTCAACCATACGCTGAGCCTTAAGGAACGAAATAACTCTACTGGAAGTATGATCTAAGGTACACCTCCACTCTACTCGCGGTACACCCGGCATAGCTAGCGTCACGGTTTTCGCGTGACAATCAAGAATAACATAATGGGGCGACAACCAGTCCATGCCCAGAATAACATCAAAGTCTACCATGCTGAGTAATAACAAATCGGTTATGGTCTCAAAACCACTAAGAGCAATCAAACACGACCGATAAACGCTGTCCATAATAAGAGAATCTCCAATAGGAGTAGAAACATAAACAGGAGAACTCAAAGAATCCCGAGATACGCCCAAATACGGGGCAAAATAAGAGGACACATAAGAATAAGTGGAGCCTGGATCGAATAAAATCGATGCATCTCTATGACAGACCAGGGCAATACCTGTGATGACAGAATCGGAGGTGTCAGCCTCAGTACAGGCAGGAAGGGCATAATATCTGACCTGTCCTCCCCCTCTAGGGGACCTCTACCTCCCCGACCTCCACCTCTAGCTGGCTGAACAGGTGGGGTAGCAACTGGTGCTGTGATCATAACCTGAGAACTCTGCGGGGCGCGCTGCGGCTGAGAAGTCTTTGGAGGTGCACCCCTCCCAAGTCTAGGGCAATCCCTCACCACATGGCGTGTGTCACCACACTCAAAACAAGCTCTGGGAGGACGTGGTGGCTGTGACCTGCTCGGGCCAGGAGGCGTACTAGATACTGGAGCTGCATAATAAGGCTCCTGAGGTCTAGGAGGAGCTGGAATACCACTAGCTGCTGGAAGAGCTGAATGAACGGGGCGACTCATATAACCCCTACGATGACGAGCTGTAGCTGGGGCACTGGCACCAGAATAGCGAACCAACTCTCAAGACCTCTTGGCCTCCCTCTCCTCTCTGTCCCGAGCATGCATACCCTCTACTCTCTTGGCAATACCCACCACCTGCTGATAAGAAATATCCATCTCTAACTCCCGAGCCATACTAGACCTGATGCTAGGAATGAGTCCCTCAATAAACCAGCGAACCTTCTCGCGAACAGCAGAAACCAAAGCTGGTACATGTCTAGCCAAGTCAGTTTGTGAGATTGGATCTTTAGGAGCCTAGGCAGCTCCTTGCTTGTGTGGTTTCTCGGTTTTCCTTGTTTGATCCTATCCGGGAGTGTCAGTTTGATGACCCTCATTTGCGTGCCCTCAGGGACAAGGTCCTGCAGGGTGATGCCAGAGATGTGACCATTGGTGATGATGGGGTATTGAGGATGTAGGGTCGGGTTTGTGTACCCAATGTTGATGGGCTACGAGACTTGATTCTATAGGAGGCCCATAGTTCGCGGTATTCCATCCATCCGGGTGCCGCGAAGATGTATGAGGATTTGAGACAGCACTATTGGTGGAGGCAGACGAAGAAGGATATAGTTGGGTTTGTAGCTCGGTGCCTCAATTATCAACAGGTAAACTATGAGCACCAAAGGCCGGGTGGATTGCTTCAGCAGATAGAGATTCCAGAGTGGAAGTGGGAGCGGATCACCATGGACTTCGTAGTTGGGCTCCTATGGACTTTGAGGAAGGTCGATGCCATTTGGGTGAAACGAACAGCATACTCTGAGACAGTCATAGTACTCTGGAACAAATGCTCAAACTCTACGCGCCATGTGCCCCTGAGGCTCTGACAAACATACTCCCTCAGGCACATATCTGAAAACTGAGTCCAATTCAGGGAAGCTGCCTCGTCCAGACTGTCTAACTCATAAGCACGCCACCACTGATAGGTAGCTCCTCGAAGATGGAAAGTAGTGAAGGAAACCCCACTCGATCCTGATATACCCATGGTACGGAGGATACGGTAGCACTCCTCTAGAAATCCCAGAGCATCATCTGATCCTAGTCCACTGAATGTAGGAGGTTGATACTTCTTGAACCTCTCAAGCCTCTTCTGCTCCTACTCTAAAGCTACTGCCCTCTCCTCGGGATGAGCTGGGGCTACAGGCTGTGCCGGTATAATCTCTGGGACCTGCTCAACATGCACTCGCTGCTCAAGAGTGCGGGCGGCGGGAGTCTGTGCTCCTCCCTCGGCCTGGGATGTGGCTGCAGCAAGGGGAAGCAACCTTGCCTGAGCTAGAGTGGTGTACATACTCATAAACTACGCAAGAGTCTCCTGGAGAGCTGGAGTAGTAGTAGCAGTAGGTGTGTCAGGCGCCTGGGCTCCAGCTGGAACTGCTGGTGGCTCCTCGGTATCAGCTCTTGCGAGTACTCTGGCTGCACCGCGTGTGCGTCCTCGGCCTCTACCCCGGCCCGACCTCTGACGACTCTCGCAGGGTGCGCAGGTGTCTGGACACCTCCAGTAGCACGTGTCCTCACCATCTGTGAGAGAATAGAAGACAGAAGTTTAGAATTTTTGATACCAAAAATCTTGTACGACAAGGAATTCAAATGAAGTGAAATTTTCTTAACAGTTACATAGCCTCTCGTAGATAAGTACAGACGCCTCCGTACCGATCCACGAGACTCTAATAAATCAGCTTGTGACTCATGACTCCTATGAACCTAGAGCTCTGATACCAACTTGTCACGACCCAAGTTCGCCCTCCGTGAACATGTCATGATGGCACCTAGTCCCTACGACTAGGTAAGCCTAACAATTTCAAAAAGAAAGAAACAAATGAGGAAACTAATAAAATCTGAAGATAAAATATATAAAAGTGTTTAAGATGCCGCTCGTTACATACAATACAAGATCTCAACCCGAACAACTCACAATACTAGAAACAAACACGGGGAATGCAGTTAATAGGGGAACGGGCGTTAATTCTTAAAACGACCGGCCGGATCGTTACAGGAGTAACTTATGATCTTGCTTGATTTGAGTCCTTCTTCCACCATTCCTCCCATCTTTACCACTTCATTGAAAGACTTACCTATGGGAGAGATCAAATAGCCAAAGTAAGTAGGCTCCAAGGCTTGAAGAAAGTACTCCACCATTTCATTTTCTTCCAGTGGAGGGTTAACCCGTGCAGCCTGTTCTCTCTACCGAAAACCATACTCTCTGAAGCTCTCACTAGGCTTTTTCTCTATCTTGTTCAAGCATAGGCGATCTGGGACAATTTCTACGTTGTACTGAAAATGCCGAGTAAAAGCCTGAGCCAAGTCATCCCAAGTGTACCACCTACTATTGTCCTGGCGGGTGTACCATTCCAACGCTTAACCACTCAAGCTTTGGCTAAAATATGCCATCAATAACTCATCTTTCCCACCAGCACACCTCATCTTGCTGCAAAACCCTCTTAAGTAGGCCACGGGATCTCCATGCCCATCGTACAAGTCAAACTTGGGCATCTTGAACCCGGCAGGCAATTGGACATCAGGAAACAAGCACAAATCCTTGTAAGCCACACTCACTTGGCTTCCTAACCCTTGTATATTCCTCAATGATTGCTCCAGACTTTTTACTCTCCTAAATATCCCCTCTTGCTCCGCATTCTTGGGTGGTTTCTCAGTTTCAATAGGTGGTTCAAAGTGAGGAGTGTAGGAGTAAGGATCCGGTACTTTGAAAGTGGGTTTTGGAGTATAGTATTAGGTATCTTGAGCTTGGAACCCCGGTTCACTAGAAGATCGATGGAGGGGCTACGAAAACAGGAGTTGATGTCGGAGCCGGGTATGCAGTTGTTTTGGCTGGTGGAGCACGGAAAGTTTGGGTTGAAGTGTCGGGGTAGTGGTGGTAAGGGGTAAAGCCTGGCGCATGCTGAGGGGAAAGATCAACAATAGTGGGATCTTGGGCTTGTGACAGTGGTGGGATGAAAGCAGGATTTTCTGTATAGTTGGCAGGAAATGAATGATGGAGGATGCCCCCTAATCCATGCTTGATACATTTCTGCCATTTGATGCTTCAACCTGTGGACCTCCTCTTTCAATCCCGGCTCAGACTCCACCATCTCTCTCGATGGGTCAAAAACACTTGTGTTCGATTCTTTACTAACCATGAGTGCCTTGTGTTTTGACCTGGTGTTATATAGATGACTTGCCAGAATGCCAAACAAACTAACCACCTTCCTGGACTTAATCGCAACAGCAAACTTGTTAGCTTCAAGAGTTTAACACATAGGAAATCACACGTTTGGGATGCAATGCACCTAAATGGTTAAACGCTTTTATCATGTGTTTGAACGGTTGCATGTTTTATCCCGGCCTTAACTAACTTTGCTACATTGTATCATTTGACAGTGTAAAAAATATTTTCACGTTCACTAATATAACTCAAATTCATACGTAAAATCCAAGAATTATAATGGAAACTTCATCATTGTGGAAACTTCGTGGAAGCACACCCTATAACTACACTCTGTCTGCTTCAGCTGATGGTATGGAATGATGTGAAAAGTTCCCATTCAATGATTGCGCCTAACGCGGTGAGATAGCAAACCCTACTACTATACTAGATTCCTAGCGCCTTTTTCTTTTGTTTCTGCCTCCATTTAATCACTCTTGATTTCTTGCTTTGAACCTGCCGCTCTTTTTTATTATTTTTGCACTCTCTTTTGTTCTTTTTTTTGCCACTCTTTTCTTTACACTCAACTCTTTTCTCTCCTTTTTTATTTTATGGCTATGATCGAATCTTATGGGGATTACCTACGTATCATGACGCTGCATGAATCAGATCATTACGTAGTTTAGGAAGATCGAGAATAAAGTAAATAAACTAACTCCTTTCTTTTGGATTTTGAATTTGATTTTCTTTTTAACTTCCGAAAGAAAGACTTATAAAGAAGAAAGAAAATATTTTTGGGTTTCAGTTTTTTTTTTTTTTTGGAATTCCGAAAGAAAAACTTCTAAAGAAGAAAGAAAATATCTTTGGATTTTTGGACCTTTATGTTAAAATTGTGAAAGAAAGACTTCTAAAGAAAATATTCTTGAATCTTGAATTTTCTTTTCAATTTTCGAAAGAAAAACTTCTAAAGAAGAATGAAAATATTTTTGAATTTTTTTTAAAAAAAATTGGGGTCTTAAAGAAAGACTTTTCTAAAGAAGGAAGTAAAGGAAAATATTTTTGGATTTTTGAAAATTGTGGGCCGGAACCGATGAAGTTTGCCTACGTATCTCACATCCGGTGAGAATCAAACTCTCCTAGTTCGGAAAATTTCGACGTGACAGAAAAATATGATTTATTTTGAAACGGCTTTTTTTTCAAAATTTCGGCAGAATTTTGGGGTGCTTTGGATACCAGGATTTTCAAAAACGGGTGATTCTCTCTCTCTTACCTCAAACTTGGTTTTTCTTGATTTTTCTTCCCTATTTTAGAAGTCGATCAACATGCAAGCCGAAGCAAATAAATGTACAAGTAGTACGTAAAATGCATCAAGTGGTCTTTTTATTTCGGGTACACCTGCCCTAGACGGACCCAACCCCTATGTTGAGTCCCCAAAGTCAAATGCACGTGATGCAAATAAGCGTTCCTACTAGGGATCCGGCAAGAGGCTATGTTATTCTAGGTTTAAAACCTGGGTGTATTGTTCTAGACCTGGCTTACCCGAGAGGACAACTCGAGCCGAGGGGGGCAGCGTACCGGGAATACAGAAGCTTTACCGGCCAACTTATCCGAACCTCGTTCTAAAATATGGATATGACTCTAATAGAAAAGAAGCCACACGAAGTGCACGCTTCCCAGATGATTTAGAAGACTCAGAAAGAAAAGGGTTTCGTAACAGTTTATATACAGTTCAAGCAATATCAAAGCGGTAAAAAGCGACATTCAGCACATTAGGCTCAAACATGTGAAAATCAGATAATAAACAAAAGCCAACTATAACGGTTATTCTAAGCTCGAATTGTGAACCCTGAACCAGAAATTGTGGGTTCCTTCCCCGGCAGAGTCGCCAGAGCTGTCACACCTCCTTTTTCCCGTGGGGGGGGGGGGGATATAGGGAGTTTTTCTAACTTAAGACAATAATCGAAACGGGATTATTTACATTCAAGTTCAGAGTCGCCACTTGGGATAATTTATGGTGTCCCAAGTCACCGGTTTAAAATCCCGAATCGAGGAAGTTTTACTCTGTTTTACAGTCCACGAAACACAAATATTCGGGTAAGAAATTCTGTTAACCTGTGAGAAGGTGTTAGGCATTCTCGGGTTCTATGATTTTAGCATGGTCGCTCAACTATTAGTAGCCTAATTATCTGATTAATTACTCATTTTTAGCCTATGAGCATTTTTAACTTTCTAACCACTTTTAATGTTTATAGAAAAAATCATGATTGTCATACACGTTGCAAATCGCGTCACATGAAATACTCCTGCAATTTACAACATGTTTATTTTATTATTAGTTGAAGTAATGGCCGGGTCACATGAAATGCATACCCGAATTTAAATTTATGTATCGCAACTATGCCACGGGAACCGTACCCATAGTCGCGAGGATTTATTTATTAATCGCGCCTAAAGCAAGCTACGATGTTTGTGACTTATTTCCTAATCTATTTTGAGATTCTGCACTAGTTCTGGGAGTTATGGATTGAATCATGATGGACAAACTTGCAGGTGCTAAACTAATTCTAATCTTTGGATCTTCGTTGCACTAAGTTAATGGCTTACGAATTTGGATAGAGGCAACTGAATTTGATTGCTAAGAATAATCGGAATTTTGAGTTGCTAAAGAATTCATGCAACAAAGCTAACCGCGGATTGACAGATTATTGGGTTAACCTGTTTTAGTGACTCGATTCTAGACAGTCAACAACCAATTAATGGTAATGGGTCATATATGGGTTTAGCAACAGAGCTGAACCTTAATTCAATCACATGGAAGGTCATTGGGCCTACATTGAGGCCCATAGCATTTGGCCCATTTTTATTAGGCTAAACCCTTCTTGTTTCAGACCCACAACATTGGAATACAACAAATGAAGGCATACTATTACATATTCAGTTACCATACCAAAAAGTAATTAAATCAAATTATACAAAACCCAACAATGAATCTGCCAGAATTATTACAATAATAACCATAGGTGAAACTTACAATAAAAATTAATCATGCAACACTAAACTTTATAGATCATTATTCTCTCTTCCACTTCACATTTGCTTAACCTTGTATCAAATCACAAATCTAGCCTGCTCAAACACATGAATATTAATTAACTTATGAAATCTATATTTTTAAAACTTAACCGTCTGTACAGATTTTATTTCAAACTGTGATATTACTCTAAATACACAGATTTGATAACACACAAAATGCTCATATTCAGGGAACTCAAAAATCGAGCATTGTAATTTAGGAAAGTTGAACATGCATTTTTGTTCAGCACTTGAACTAACCAAAGCAATATGCAATCAAATATCAGTAAATAGACTTAGCCAAACAAGTCATCTACTAAGATGAAGTGAGAGATGCTTATAAAACATGTACCAACAAAACAGAACATTCATGAACCAAACAAATAACAATACTTTCAAAAACATAAGATAGTCATGCTATTCAAACAGCCCCTACATTATTTGAACTATCAATACATACCTTAATCAGCAACAAAGAAAGAAGAAGAAAATAAGCCTCTGGACAACTAGAGAGAAACAACAGCAGGAAGGACAACAGCAAATTAGTAGAGGAACAGCAATGAAATCCCAGAATGAAGCTTGATCTCAAATCCAAACCAAACTTCAAAAAACCAGAGTTGATCCAGAAAAACCAAACTTATCAAACCCCTTTTTTTTGTTTTTTTATAAAGGAAACTAGACTTGTAAAAAAAGTTCTAAGGTGAAAATTCTGCTTTCAAAGCAGTCCTAAAGAAGAAGAAAGGAAATGGAATTTCAGAGAGGATTTTTAGGGTGTCCATCCGTGTCTTTGTAAGAAAGAAGAGGTCCTATATATAGGGAATAAAATCTGCCTGTGCTCCTTCAATTTCAGAAAAAAGAAAAGCATCTTTCATAACTGAATATGGACAGCTGTCAATTCCAGATATTCTGTATATGTTTTTGCCCCTTTTTACTTCTCAAATTGACCATTTTCAACCCAAAAATCTTTCCTAATTTCTAGTTTATTTGCATCTTAACCCCTTATCCTATCTCTAGAATATTCTCAGTCAGTTATACACAATATTCTCTCACATTTAATCCCTACAATGCCCTGCCAGATCCCCATAATTACCCCAAACACTCAAGGCTTAGGTCATTTGACCAACAGGCTTAGGCCCAAACAAATTGACCAAATCCGGCAACACACAGAATCCCAAACAGACGAACCGAAGATCGAATGAATAACATTGTAAAATTATAAATACTGAAATTTTAAAAACATGATTGATCTAATTATAATGCTAATGAACTATAAGCTAAGCTTGTTAATTAACAAAAGACCCTAAACAAAATAATAATTAAACAAAAATAAACAGAAAATCTTCCAACAATTAAATAAAAAAAAAACCACTGTTCTTCTTCTTCTTCTATTTTTTCTTTAATTTTTGATAGAACAAACAAAACAACAAAACAAGATAGGAGGGACAAGAGAATACCTAATAAGAGAGAAAGACGATTTAAAGTGAATCCTTGAAGTTCGGCCGGATTCTTGAAATTTTCGGAATGAACAAAAACCAACGTCAATCGATTGTTCTTGTCAAGAAAAATCCATTGACGCAGGTTCTAGGTCGAAACGATCGGCTGGGGAACGAAAACGGCCAGAGAAGGGGAAAAATTAGGTTTTCCAAATTTTAGATCTGAAATTGGAGAGAATGGGCGGGGATTTTGGGAGAATAGATGGTGGACTAGTGATTAGGGGGTATGGGGAGTGTGGAGTGTGAGTTTGGGGTTATTTGGCGACGGACCGCCGCCGTGGGGCGATTTCCGGCAGCGGCGACGGCTAGGATGAGAGAGAGATGAGGGAGGTGAGTTGTGGGAGGGTTCTCTAAGGTTTGGGTGGGGGGGTCCTTCGGACAGATATAAGGAAGGTGGGGGATTAGCTCTCAGCCGTCCGATTAAACGAAATCAACGGCTGAGATTTAAGTGTAACGAAACGACGTCGTTTGGTGTTTTAGGTGGGACTGGACCGGGTGAGGGTATTTGGGCCTGGCGGATGAAGGGATTTGGGCCACTGAGATGCTTTTAGCCTAGTTTTGCTAAGACCATAACAAGCTCTTCAATTTTCCTCTTTTTTTTTTCTTGATCTTAAATCTTAAATTAACTAAAAATCCTAATTAAATCTTAACTTAACTCTAATTTGTAAAATTAACCTATTTACTATTTCTAATATTTAGATAATCAATTAACCTAAACTAATGGAAGAAAAATTCGAAATTAAAAGCTAAAAATACAAGATTTTATGGCATTTTTTTGTAATTTTTTTGTTTTATAGTGCAATTAATTAACAACTAACCTTAGAAAATGCAAATAACAACCTAAAATGCAATGTTCATGAAATTTGAACATTTTTAGGGTATTTTCCATGATTTTAAAATGTTAAACATGCAACTAAATGCCAATAACAATTAACAAAACCTTCCTAAAAATTCTATAAAAATAAAAATAATTAGGAAAAAAATCTATTTTGCGAATTTGTAGGAGTATTATTATTCGGGCAAAAATCACGTGCTCGATAAAATTATCCCCCATGGGAAAAGCGAGGTGCAACACTTCTTAAACTTGAAGTTTTGCCATAGGGCGAGCGGGGTCATAAAAACGAGATCACCAACTTCCAAGGCCATTCTTACAAATCATCCTTTTTTATTGGCTGCTTTATGCAAATATCTTTAGACCATTTTTTTTTAAATTTTGTCGCTCTTTCAAATTTGCAAATATAATCTTTAGAAAATTAGGAAGGGGAGACTTGGCGTAACTGGTAAAGTCGTTGCCATGTGATCAGGAAGTCACGAGTTCGAGCCGTGAAAACAGTCTCTTGCCCATAAACAGTCTCTTGCATAGCGAGAGCTTAGTGCACCATATTGCCTTTTAACCTTTAGAAAATTAGCCCTTTCGTACAACGTTCGTTAGATTAAGGTCCATCTGTTGCAAGAAAAAAAAAAGAATCATTTACTAAACAACTAATATAATAAAAGGACAATTGACGAGTAGAAAGGAAGAGATAATAGAAGAAAAAAGGAGAAGACAATGACGGGCTTTCCCTTTGTTTTCCTATTCCCCGATATTAGGGGTATTATCACTTCCAGCTCGCGCCAGAAACTATTTATATTCGGTAGCCGAAAAAGTTTATAAAATTTGTGTAATTTTTGTATATAACAACAACAACAACATACCTAGTATATTCCCATACAAATTTATATATATACAAAAAATCTATATTTTTCGACTATTATTTTTAAAACGACCATAAAATATCATTTTCCCATGATATTAAGGTCAAAATAGCACGGTATAGTCAGTTTTCGGACTGGTCATTCAAAAATAGCTAGCGTTTAGCAAGTCAATGAAAAATAGCCACTATTTTGCTGCAGCAGAGACCAGTCCAGCATAATATACTGGAGTTCGGTGCACCTATATATGAACTCCAGCATATTATGCTGGACCGGTATACTTTGCTGGCTCCAGTATAATATACTGGAGACTGGAGCACCGGTGCTCCAAACTCCAGTATATTATGCTGGACCGGTATACTTGCTGGAACTCCAGTATATTATGCTGGAGTTCTAGTGTACTTATGCTGGAACTCCATCATATTATGTTGTTGTTCCAGCATACTTATCTTGGAACTCCAGTATAATATGCTGGAGTTCAAGTATACTTATGCTGAAACTCCAGTATAATATACTGGCGTATTTTTTCGGGTTTTGAACAGTGTTTTCGCTCAGATTTATCTTTACATGAAAAGTGGCTAAATTTCGATTACTTTTGAAATTGGACTATTTTTGAACGACAAATTGTAAATCTGGCTATTTTTGAATTTCTTCCGATATTAAGAGAGAAATTTTATGGGATTTGATAAGGAAATGTCGTATCATGTTACCACACGCCTTGTAAAAACCCAAGAATATGAGTCATTAATTTCTAGATCGATGATGCAATGTTGTAGAAAATCTCACTCCAATTTCGGCCAAGACGTCACAACTCACAGCCCTCCTTTCATAGTCGATTCATCGAATTTTACCCTTTGCTGTATTATCACATAAACCTTATAGTTTATTTTTGCACATATAATTATAAATATATAAAATGCAAATTGTTGCGAAAAATAGGTATAAGCATGACGTACGTGTTAAATTTGCCTCAATAACGTAAGACTTGAGCGCGTTTAAGATTTTTCTTCCCGACATGGCTTGGGTTAAAATAAAGTAGATCGAGAAATCTTTTTATATAATTCATGTTTGAGTTTAAGCGCTATACACTAGTATTATCATAAATAGTGACATTAGTAACATAGAAAATAAAATAGATTGTCCACTACAACAAGTTAAAGTACATTAATAATTCAGAAATTATTTATATTGTCAGTATATAAAAATTAAATCTTCTTTTTAAGTTTAACTTCTAAATATTGATTGTAATTTTTCTGTGGATAAGGAAAGGGATGTGTGCAAAAGCTGTAATCAAACTGAGCAAAATGTTTCGAAATCAAAGGATTTATTAATTATTTTTCCTAGTTGTTTTTGGACTTCAAGATGTAATTTAAAGCGCACAGAAACTACTAGGAAAGAAATAATATATCTTGCGTTGAGCTGAGCAAATCACAAGTTTTCTATAAGAGATGTCGCAATACATGTCAAAGATTTGATCGTCATTTGTGAGGGCGGCTTTACACTACCCATGTAGAAGCGGAGCTAGGATTTTATGTTTATATATTCTGAAATTGTCATGGAATCCATAGCACGTTATATAGTTACTAGGTTCATAATTCAATATTAAATATATTTAATAAATTTACTAATATAAATATAAGGTCTAAGCAAAAGTTATTGAATTCGTCCGAATTCGTATTTAATACTCAAGATATGCCTGACCCGACAAGATTATAAGACAAACATGCTAATTAAGATAAGAACATAGGATATATAATGTGAAAAGCATGCAGTGTAACTGCTATGACTTTGTCTACGGCCTACCATTAGTCCTTTCCTCCACCACCCCACCCCACACCAAAAATAAATAAGAAAGTGACATATATGGTCAAGAAAAAAGTTGTCTCCACTTCATGTCATACTTTCTAGTATTAAATTTCAAAATTAATTTGGTCTCCTCAACTTTTGCTTGATAATATCATCTAGCAATCATCTTATCTTGTACAAGTATTAGCAATAGTCGACTATGATATTACAATATCTGATATGTGTTTAGATTTTATTATAAGACAAAAAATATTCGGTGATTTCTTTTTATCTACTTAAATTTTGTTGAACTGAGTTATTTGATACATCTGCTGATAGGAAATAATATATACTCGATGAAATAGTCGAGGTGATAGTTGATCGAGCTATTGCTTGTAAGAATGTGTACGTGGAGGTTTTAATGTATGGTTGATTATAAACGGCTCTAATTTCTTTCAAAATGAGTCAAGAATTGCGAATTCTCGCCCCCCACAAAAATGCTGGACCTGAGCCATAGTTCTATTCTTCTATACCACATGATTCTAATTATGAGAAAAAGTGTATGCAAAGACAAAACTACACTTTTTAGGACTACCAAATTCTAATGAAATGAAATGTATCTTTGAAATTTTGGTAATTAGCCATGAAGTGCTTCTTTACGCAAGGCAAAGGTGGCCTATATGTAAGCTACTAGGTTTCAAGAAATAGTTTGTACTTTCTTGATCAAAAGTAGATGAGCAATTTACTTTTTCCTCTTTTTCTCAACGTTTGACGTGTCCTAATTTTTTTGACTTTACTGATTTACCCGTAAAACGATACGGTTAAATTTATAGCGCGTGATTTATAGACAAACGAATCGATTTGATCCCAAAATGATAAATAAATTAAATAAAATGCAACACTTAGCGTTGAAATCAAGATAAGATATAGCAGACAACTTGATTCCGGGAGCAGGGCTTCTGAATGCAGCAATAAGAATATTGATAGACAGAAAATAAAGTATTATTTAGCTTGGAATAATGTGTAGCATAAGTTTGTTAGAAATTTCGTGTCTTACAATGGCTTTTGAAGTCACTATATATAGCTATACCTAGGGAACAAGGTCTTAGAATCAAGCCCCTCTTATATATATATATATATATAACGGCATGCTATGCAAAATTTTCTGTAACGGATTGTGTATTTAATATTGAGAAATATTCTTCATTGAATATCATCTCGTGGTAAATATTCATTTGCCCTTGTTAACAATGTTCCCTTCGGGGTCTGCCTGGTGCCCATCAAAGCTGTTGTCCTCATTCTTGGTCAATATTTAAAAGGCGGGGCGTGAGGCGAGGCGTTTTACCTCTAACGAGGCGAGACATAAGCCCTGAGATATGGGGTGTAAGTCCCACGGATCTTTAAATTTTACTAATTTCAAGAATTTAAGATAGTATAAAATAAAAAATAATTATTAAAATTATATTAAAATCACAAAGTTATAACAAATATTATTTAAAATATTTATACATTATAATTCAACTCTGAATAATACGAAAAGTATGACATATATCATTATATGCAAATTAGCTGCAACGTCGTTACAACTCAAACATCAAAAGTAATGTATTCGATGCGAAATCTTATATGTATCTCTTAAGGAGTAACGAATGTTGAAAGAATTTTGATATTATAATTTGATATTTTTTAAATACTTCTTTTATTTAATGTGCTTTCTATTTGAAGAGAATTTACATAAAAATATTATTCACAATTTAAATGTGATTCTCTAGCATCATTTATTTTTAAGTTTCAACAAGTTAATAAAGTGACACATAATTCACCATACTATACCATGATAACTAAGTATTTGTAAATAGTTACCAGCTAATATTGAGTTATTAAATTAATAACTATTGTACCTCGTAAACGTAAACAAAAAATATTTAGGAAAATAATTATAAAAAAATTATGGACTATTATAAAATAAAGGCATAACAAAATTTAATAAATAAATACTTTTAAATGAAAGATTTATTTAAAATTTACTATCATAGCAGTCTTAGTGGATAACGTTAATAATTTTTATTTTAATTATGACATAAAATACTCTCAACTTAATGATTTATGATTAAGAAAAAAAGTAATTTTGAATAGTCAATGATTTATTAAGAAAATTTGAAGATTTACAAGGTTAGTTACACACAATTGCATAAAGTTCTATTAGGCGAGCCCAGTACGTCGGGTGTTGGGCGTGGCGAGGCGTAAGTCTCACGGAACAAGCCCCACACATAAGTCCAGGGGCGTTTTACGAGTGCTCCGCCCCAGAGCGAGCCCCGGGCGAGTCCCAATTCTGCTTTTTAAAATTAAGGTCTTGGTTTCCACTCACTTCATCTTCCGTCTGTCTCTGATTCCACGTGCCATTCTACCATTCGAGTATTTAATGTGAACCGATTTTACCCTATACATTCCTAAACAAACCATTGATTGAAATGAAAGGTGAAATGACTAACCACTAAGTGGCATTTGAGTTTGAGTATTGAATTTTTAAGCATATCTACAATCTAAAATCTAAATTATTTATATTATATTAATACGTAATTTGACCTATTATAACAAGTTAGTTAAAATTAATTTCTATTATCATAAAGATATTTTGTAAATTAAGGGCTGTTATATTCAAATTTACAAGAAAATATTAGACGTGGATTTTTGGTCATCTCGTCGCTTGGTTCCCCCTCGGGAGCTTATTCTCATCAAGGTTCTATATTTATAGTTTCTTTTGATTTTACCTTTTTTCCTTTTTCTTTCTTAGCTTATATTTTTCTAACGGAATAATAAGAAATAGAGATTGTGTGTGGGTGGGCGCCCAAGTTTAAAGTGTGGTTATCTCTTTTTTTTCGACATAGAGTATAGATATATAGTATATAAAAATTATGATTACCAAAAAAAAATTAATTTTAACCTATTATTGCAAACTTATACTGTAATAGATTTGTGATAAGAGCCTAAAGACTAAACCTGTCAAATAATCCTAAATTCGCGCGTTTATAAGCCGTTCTTATTACAAGTAACTTAATCACATGATGGCATAAGAATAATTATACGCTGTCAGTGTAAAAAAATAAAATAAAAGAAAATAATAAGATAACAAACAGCTAGCCAGTACGTATTCATAAAATTGGAAAACCAAAAAAAAAAAAAAATTCCACCGATCAATATACAAACGTCCGATTTTTAGCCAAAAACACATACAAAGGCTCATCCAACTTAATGCTGAAACAAAACAGCAAAAAGACAAAAAAAAAATGTAAATATTTACAGAAAATCATCAAAATCTAAACTCTCTGGAATTTCAAACTTCATGAAATTACTGCAATAACTCTCTTTCTCTTCTTCTGTGCTAAAATTCTGACTATTCTGATTGCTGCTGTTGTTTAGGGACTGAAATGTTGAATTTTCAGATGCATCAGACGCAGAATAATTACTATAGTATTGCAAAGGTAGCATCATATTTTTCTTGGAAATATTTGGCCATTCATGGACTGATGTAAGAAGAACATGAAAACATTTGGGGTGAAATTTGGAATTTCAGGAACTTGGTGGTGGAGTTGATTATTATATTGGAACATAGAGGTCTGATTATTCGGAATATTTGGCCCAAGAGAGTTTTGAATTTGTTGTCCATTCAATAAACTGGTTTTCCTTGAATTTTTTGCAAATAACAATTCTGGATTTTCAGTTTGGGATACTAAAAGGGTATTTGCAAGTTTTAATATTTCTGGATTTACAAGTGCTTGTAATCCAAGTAAACTGGAAAGGTTAAGCTGAGTTGAGTTGAAAAGCGATGATAAATCTAAGAAATCAGACGAGGTCTGTGAGTTACTGGATCAATGCCCATTCTCAATAGTCTTTTTCTTATGTGTGTGTTCCAGTAATTTTTGATTTCGTTATCTGTTCTTCCTGGCAAACGAGCCGCTATAGCTGACCACCTAAAAACAAACATAGAGATAAACATATTAGCTTTAGTTTAGGATCACGAATGTTGAAAACATAATTAAGTGAATACAATATGTTATCTCTAACATGTAAAAATTTTTTTAAATCAGTGGCAACATAATTCAACATAATATAGAAACAAACACAGTCCTTGAGCCGAGAGTCTTCCGAAACAACTTCTCTACCTTCACAAGGTAGAAGTAAGATCTACGTACATACTACCCTCCCAGTCCCACTTGTGGAATACACTGGATATATTATTATTATTATTATTATTATTATTATTATTAATTATTATTATATTATTAAATTATTATTATTGCTGTTGTTGTTTGTTGTACTAGAAAAATACAGGTAGTGGTTAAGTATTAACGTCACTTGGTCACGAAAATAATCATGTCTGCATGTGAGAGTCGTGTTTAAAACATGATAATTAGGTAAATTAAAGTGTATTCTCTCTTAGTTATCATGAGCAGTATTGAAAACATAATTAGGTAAATAAAATTATGTACTCTCGTTGACACGTTAAAACATTATTATAGATGAAAGTGGTAAAGATCTTTGAATAAATAAGGAGAAACTAATGAAGAAAAATTTAAAGAAAAAGTATGTAATAGATATGATCGTACTTGTTCCCAAGAAACATGTGAAGTTGGATAATAGTTTCTTCTTCTTCAAACGAAATCTTCCTCTCCTAAATATCAGGGTCTTAAATAATTCGTCCATCGAAGACGACAACTCTTGCCAACACCTTTGTAGTCCTGCAAAAGAATTTGATTGAAAATATTAGAACACTTATATATATAATTTTTATTAAGGTTGGAGCCATAGAAGCACGTACATCACATCCTGGGAGCAGCCCTTCTCCGGACTCTACGTGAATGCATGCATGATATATATTGGTGCAGCGGACTGCTTTTTGAGGAAAAGAGATGGAATTAACGAAAGAATGTTTATCTTCATGTCAAATAAAATTAAAAGTGGATGAATTATTTACCAGCATTTTTGGGGAGATTTCGCCAGTTTCCAGGGCCATTGAAGTTGAATATATTGAATGAGTTTTTTGATCTTCTCTGGAGTCATGGGACCTTTTTTCAGTCATTTTTATCACAACATGTGTTCTTCCCATAGCCTTTTATTTTTGTTTATAGGAATATTGATGTAGAAGATTTGTAAGGTTTGAAGAAATAAAAATAGTTTGTGGTAAGGAAAGAGATGGAGATTTTGGAAAACAATAAGTGAAGTTGTAGGTCCTTATGGAATATGAGCTATTTATAGAAAGAAAAAATATAAGAGAAATAAGTGCTTTAAACGATTGAAGTCAATAGTATTATATTTGTCAAGACCGAGTGAAAGCAAATAAAGAATTTTGGTAATGTGAAGTGTTATTTAAGATTAAATGTGTATAATGTTTTTTACATTGTTGCTGTATGTTTAACCTATTATATTAGCTAACTATTATTTATTAGATTTATTACTAATGTTTTCTTAGAGAAATTTAACTTGTATTTATATCTATAAATTGGAGCAAATTTTGTAAAATATTTTTTTACGTATTCACCAAATTCATAGATTGAACAATATCATATAACGAAAAAATAATTATTACATGTAATTATATAAGTAAGTGGAAATTAGTAACCTAAATAATAAATAATAGATATAATTAAATTTTTGCTCTTGATATTTATATATATATATATAATAATAATATATTATATACAATATATATATTAATATTTATGTATATTAAAATATAATCTATGTATAATAATTAAAAAAAATAAAAATGAACAATAACCGTCTTTTGTAATAAAGTCTATGTTAAAATCTTTGTCCATATCAAAAGGAAATTTTTCTTATTTTTTCAAACAGTAGACAGTTTTCGGATTTTTTATTGAAAAAAGAAATGTGAACTTTGGAGATTGGTTTAGGGACAGTGGTGGTTACTAATGTTTGACCTTTGACCACACAGTCTTCAAACAATGACTGAATTGTCGGTATGTTGGTAGATTTC
>NW_017670327.1:944977-948212 GCF_001879085.1 Nicotiana attenuata
TCCTACGACGGTTGGAGAATGTTCTTTGACGGAGCGGCAAATTTCAAGGGAGTCGGCATTGGAGCCGTCTTGATATCGGAAACTAGCCAACATTATCTGGTATCTGCTAAACTCACGATTTCCCTGCACCAACAACATGGCAGAGTATGATAAGAGCCTAAAGACTAAACCTGTCAAATAATCCTAAATTCGCGCGTTTATAAGCCGTTCTTATTACAAGTAACTTAATCACATGATGGCATAAGAATAATTATACGCTGTCAGTGTAAAAAAATAAAATAAAAGAAAATAATAAGATAACAAACAGCTAGCCAGTACGTATTCATAATTGGAAAACCAAAAAAAAAAGAAAAAATTCCACCGATCAATATACAAACGTCCGATTTTTAGCCAAAAACACATAACAAAGGCTCATCCAACTTAATGCTGAAACAAAACAGCAAAAAGACAAAAAAAAAAATGTAAATATTTACAGAAAATCATCAAAATCTAAACTCTCTGGAATTTCAAACTTCATGAAATTACTGCAATAACTCTCTTTCTCTTCTTCTGTGCTAAAATTCTGACTATTCTGATTGCTGCTGTTGTTTAGGGACTGAAATGTTGAATTTTCAGATGCATCAGACGCAGAATAATTACTATAGTATTGCAAAGGTAGCATCATATTTTCTTGGAATATTTGGCCATTCATGGACTGATGTGAAGAAGAACATGAAACATTTGGGGTGAAATTTGGAATTTCAGGAACTTGGTGGTGGAGTTGATTATTATATTGGAACATAGAGGTCTGATTATTCGGAATATTTGGCCCAAGAGAGTTTTGAATTTGTTGTCCATTCAATAACTGGTTTTCTTGAATTTTTTGCAATAACAATTCTGGATTTTCAGTTTGGGATACTAAAAGGGTATTTGCAAGTTTTAATATTTCTGGATTTACAAGTGCTTGTAATCCAAGTAAACTGGAAAGGTTAAGCTGAGTTGAGTTGAAAAGCGATGATAAATCTAAGAAATCAAGACGAGGTCTGTGAGTTACTGGATCAATGCCCATTCTCAATAGTCTTTTTCTTATGTGTGTGTTCCAGTAATTTTTGATTTCGTTATCTGTTCTTCCTGGCAAACGAGCCGCTATAGCTGACCACCTAAAAACAAACATAGAGATAAACATATTAGCTTTAGTTTAGGATCACGAATGTTGAAAACATAATTAAGTGAATAACAATATGTTATCTCTAACATGTAAAAATTTTTTTAAATCAGGTGGCAACATAATTCAACATAATACTAGAACAAACACAGTCCTTGAGCCGAGAGTCTTCCGGAAACAACTTCTCTACCTTCACAAGGTAGAAGTAAGATCTACGTACATACTACCCTCCCCAGTCCCACTTGTGGAATACACTGGATATATTATTATTATTATTATTATTATTATTATTATTATTATTATTATTATTATTATTATTATTATTGCTGTTGTTGTTGTTGTACTAGAACAAATACAGGTAGTGGTTAAGTATTAACGTCACTTGGTCACGAAAAATAATCATGTCTGCATGTGAGAGTCGTGTTTAAAACATGATAATTAGGTAAATTAAAGTGTATTCTCTCTCTAGTTGATCATGAGCGTATTGAAAACATAATTAGGTAAATAAAAATTATGTACTCTCGTTGACACGTTAAACATTATTATAGATGAAAGTGGTAAAGATCTTTGAATAAATAAGGAGAAACTAATGAAGAAAAATTTAAAGAAAAAGTATAGTAATAGATATGATCGTACTTGTTCCCAAGAACACTGTGAAGTTGGATAATAGTTTCTTCTTCTTCAAACGAAAATCTTCCTCTCCTAATATCAGGTCTTAAATAATTCGTCCATCGAAGACGACAACTCTTGCCACACCTTTGTAGTCCTGCAAAAGAATTTGATTGAAATATTAGAACACTTATATATATATTTTTATTAAGGTTGGAGCCATAGAAGCAGCGTACATCACATCCTTGGGAAGCAGCCCTTCTCCGGACTCTACGTGAATGCATGCATGATATATATTTTGTGCAGCGGACTGCTCTTTTTGAGGAAAAGAGATGGAATTAAGAAAGAATGTTTATCTTCATGTCAAATAAATTAAAAGTGGATGAATTATTTACCAGCATTTTTGGGGAGATTTCGCCAGTTTCCAGGGCCATGAAGTTGAATATATTGAATGAGTTTTTGATCTTCCTCTGGAGTCCATGGACCTTTTTTCAGTCCATTTTTATCACAACATGGTGTTCTTCCCATAGCTCTTTATTTTGTTTTTAGGAATATTGATGTAGAAGATTGTAAAGGTTTGAAGAAAATAAAAATAGTTGTGGTAAGGAAGAGAAGATGGAGATTTTGGAAAACAAAAGTGAAGTTGTAGGTCCTTATGGAATATGAGCCTTATTTATAGAAGAAAAAAATATAAGAGAAATAAGTGCTTTAAGACAGATTGAAGTCAATAGTATTAATTTGTCAAGACCGAGGTGAAAGCAAATAAAGAATTTGTATGTGAAATGTTATTTAAGTTATTGTGTATAATGTTTTTACATTGTTGCTGTAGTTTAACCTATTATATTAGCTTAACTATTATTTTTATTAGATTATTACTTAATGTTTTCTTAGAGAAATTTACTTGTATTTATCTTAAAATTGACCAAATTTTGTAAATATTTTTTACGTATGTCACCAAGTTCATAGAATTTACACAATATCATATTAACAGAAAAATAATTATTACATGTAATTATTTATAATAAGTGAAATTAGTAACCTAAATAATAAATAATATGATATAATTAAATTTTTGCTCTGAATATATATATATATATATATATATATATATATATATATATATATATATATATTTATGTATAATTAAAATATAATCTATGTATATAATTAAAAAAAATAAAAAATGAACATGACCGTCTATTTGTATAAAGATCCCTATGTTAAATCCTTTGTCCATATCAAAAAGGAAATTTTCTTACAATTTTTCAACAGTAGAAGTTTTCGGATTTTATCTGAAAAAAGAAATGTGAAACTTTGGGAGAATTGTTTAGGGACAAGTGGTGGTTAACTAATGGTTTTGACCTTTGCACCAAAGTCTTCAAACAATGACTGATTAGTCGGTATGGTTGGTAGATTTCCCCTACCAATTATGAGGACAAGATTTCATGTTTATATTTGTGGAGTGTGCGCTTCTTTCTAACA
>NW_017670327.1:948232-960407 GCF_001879085.1 Nicotiana attenuata
AAAAAAAAAAAAATAGCCTTTTTAAATTTAGATTTCTGTTTTTTTTACATACCGGTTCAGACGACTTAAATAATTTTTGCTTAAATTTTATATTTGTATTAGAAAATTTATTAAATATATATATAAATATTTATCATAGCAAACCTAATAGCTAAAACGAATTATAAATTCGATGGCTATTTTAAAATTCATAAACTTTAAATCCTAACATCGCCTCTGATTATTTGTTTAGTTCTCAAGAGATCTCATCTATTACGTTGGATATCATCAGCATTTCAATTTGTCGCTTTTTGAAGCTTGGGACCAAATCTTGGAGACCAAGTTTTTATATAACTTAGTGAAATAATCTATATAATGATAGTTATATACCTTGACATACATGTCTCCTTTCAAGGAAGCCACTCTATATGCCTAATTAGAGAAACAAGTTCTAAATTGTGTGAATAAATAACTTAATATAGACGTAAGATTAGACAAGCGTCGCGCGTTTTGGTTTTTATTGAAGCAAGTGTCATAAAAATTGATGAAGAATTAATCCAAATAATCGTTCATCTAATTTCTTAAACTAAAAATAGCCGAAAAATGTATAATATATACATATATAATGCATCAATGATATGTGTAATAATTAATATATATATATATATATATATATATATATATAATATTATATATATATATATATATATATAATATATATATATATATTATATATATATACTGTAATAAGTAAACAATATAATGAATCTGGCTGGTTATTTTTGTAACAATCCCAAAGTTGATTAGGCTCATCCATCGATAAAAACCGAAAAGAAGTAAGTTCGATGAATATTCACTTTATACGGTCTTTATAATTAGAATAATGGCACCAAAATTATTAGTGTTTTGTATGTAAAGACCCTAGGTTTATCAATGTCTACAAAGGAAACCGCAGTCAAGACAATAATAAATACAATAGTTATTACCGATGGAACACAAGTACAAAATAGTGGACATGCACAAAGATCATTTAGATAGAAAATTAGGTAGTAATAATCATTTCTCTATAATGACACTGGTATTTTAACTTTTCAAAAAGATTCATTTGTGTCAATTAGCAAAAAAATCATGATCTTAATTAGTCCCTATAATTTAAAATTTTCATCTCATAGAAAACACGTGTTTATGAGTACAAGACGCCAACTTTCCATATTGGGGACAATATGAGGTCAGTATAGATTATCCAAGACCATACACGTACCCTAAAAAATACAAGTGTTAATTTTAATTTCTATAAATGATGATGATATAATTAAAAACCAACAAGGCTCTTTATTTGGTAAATCATGGCCTCACCCCTACTGTCAGCAGTCTATAATTAGTATTAAAGTTTTAATTAGATAAAAAAAAAATAAGCTTGATAACCACACATATTACACATGGCCCCAACGTGGACAGTTTTGGTTATGTCACGACCCAAAAATCACAAGTCGTGATGGCACCTAACTCAACCAGCTAGGTAAGCCAAATAACAGAAAATACAACTCGACTGAGATCATAAGAAAATAGAAAATAGATAACTGAACATTTACGAGTTTACCAAGACCAGGTAGTACGAATCACGAGCTTCTAAGATTTGGAATTTCAAAACTGATACAAATAAATACACGTTCTGTTTGAAGGTTAGATAAACAGATTAGCAAAACCTAAACTACCAAGAACAAGTGGCAGCTATATCCAAACGCGCGAACATCTTCCGAATCAGCACCCGACGTCACCAGCAACTCTACTCCAAAATCTGCACGGGACGTGCAGAAGTGCGGTATCAGTACAACCGACCCCATATACTGGTAAGTATTTTGTCTAACCTCGTCGAAGTAGTGACAAGGCTTTTAGTTAAAAGGATGCTTATTTAAATAACTTGTACATTAGATTAACAGTAAAGCAGTTCAAAGTATAACAGATAAAAGTATCAAGTACAACCCGGCGAGTCAGACAATGAATATTATAAAGAACCACAGTAGAAGAAAGAAAGAAAGAGCGCAAAGTCCCGACCTAACAAAAACCTGACTTTCTCTCTCTAGAATGAAATTCCCTCTCAGCAACTGCTGAAATGACGAGGAAATCGAAGACTGGAGGAGGAAGGCAACAGAGCTAGGAGTGCATGCAACAAACTTCTTCTGTTCGAATTGGAGTTCCGAACTCGGAGGATGCAAAGAAAACTTGTAGCATCAATGTTTTACAAGGTATAATGCCGTTAGATCTGCATAAAAGTTCGACATCTAATACTACACAAGGAACACCGGAGAAGACGTTAATTGGGAATGGTAAGGAACATAATTCATCAGGGAAACAATCATCGGCTGACATGGCGGGGAATGAGTTAGAATGTGGGGAAATCCTGGGGGTAGAACAATACCTAGAACCTAAAATGAAGTTATGGAGTTAAATTGTGACCAATAGCCCTGTAATGGAAGGAATGGAGTTGAAATCACAGGAAACAATAAAGCAAAATATCAAAATTACGTTGGAGGATATCAAGGAGGAAGTGGAATATTGGAACAATGCTGTAATTTGCTATGTCTTGGGTTCTAGTCCCCCACCGGCAGTTATGAATGGATATTTTCACAGAATTTGGGGGAAAATGGGAATTGACAAAGTAGCACAGGTCAATAGAGGAGTATTTATATTACGATTTACACAAATGGAAAGTAGGGTGAAGGCTGTGGAAGATGGAGTTCAGATGTTTGATAAAAAGCCAGTTACTGTAAAGCCTTGGTCTCCTGATATAGACACAAGGAAGGAAACCTTTAACAAAGTGCCGATATGGATTAGACTACCAGGACTTGACATAAAGTACTTGGGTAAGAGTGCACTCAAAAAAATAGCAGGGCTAGTTGGTAATCCTCTGAAGGCTGATAGAGCTACAACATGGAAGGAGAGGATGACATTTGCTAGGGTGCTTGTGGAGGTTGCACTCGACCAGCCTTACCCACAGAGTGTAATGTTTGAGAATGAAGTTAGCAAAATCATAGAGCAAAGAGTGCACTATGAATAGAAACCTACACTATGTCAGGAATATAACAACTATGGACATGAAAAACAGGAATGCAGGAGATACATCCAAGCAGAGAAGCAGAAGGAAAACATGAATGGGAAGGAGCCAGGCCATAGCACGACAATTATGTGACTGAAGGGAAACAACATCTAGTGGGACAGAATAATAAAGGGGGCAGGGTAAATGAAAATGTAGGACAACAAGGATTGGCTCCTGGTGCATCTATAGAGAAGGGGAATAATGTGAGGCTAAAAAGTCCACAAACAGACAAGGGAGGAACTAGTTCTACACTAAATCTAGTGAATTCATTTGGGGCATTGGGGGAGGCCAGCACCATGGAGATGATAAAGCAGGGAAAAAATAATACAAAACAGAAGCAACAGAGTGTGCAGAGTGTCCCTAAATAGAGGAAGGGTGGGGGACTCCCCCTAGCTAATGGATAGCATAGGTTTCTGGAACACCAGGGGACTTAATAGGCTAACGAAACAGAGTGATGTGAATCTGTTTCTACACCAATGTAAGGTTAGCCTGTTTGGTCTCCTGGAAACTAAGATTAAGAGAAGTAATGCTCACAAAGCTTCTCTTAATCTATGTAGAGGGTGGTCACTTACACATAATTTGGGAGCTCATCCAGGAGGCAGAATATGGGTGGTCTGGAAGCCAACAATCATGCAGGTCCAAATAGAGTATGTGTCTGCACAAATGATTCACTGTGTTGTAATGCACAGGGGGACTGGAATAAAATACAATGTTACGTTTGTATATGGATTGTCACACCTCCTTTTTTACTACACCCCGTAAAGGGTATAATAAAGGGAATTTTTCCAATTAAAGGACAATCGAAACGGGATTTTTTAATTAAAAGATTCAGATTTGCCACTTGGGAGATTTATGGTGTCCCAAGTCACCGGTTTAAAATCCCGAATCGAGGAAAAGAATGACTCTGTTTAACAGTCCGCGAACCAGAAATCCGAGTAAGAAATTCTGTTAACCCGGGAGAAGGTGTTAGGCATTCCCTAGTTCCGTGGTTCTAGCACGGTCGCTCAACTGTTATAATTGGCTTAATTATCTGATTTTAATACATTTTGAACCTATGTGCAAATTTTAGTTTTTAACCGCTTTTATTCAATTTTAAAAGAATGTTGAACGTCGTTTAAAACATGTCTTTGGATCGCGTTACATGAAATGCACCCGCAATCTGGAACACGTCTTATTCAACGTTTTGGGATTTGGATTTGGGTCACATGAAATGCACACCCGAGTTTAAGAAGGTAAAATTATTAAATAGCGCGCCTAAAAGCAACTAACGCATTGTTAACTTTGCGAGGGCCATGAAAATTCGCTAAATGGCACGCCCCGTGTTCTAAAGATTTTAGATGTATAATTAAAGAGGGCCACGCAATTCATGAATTTATTTGGCGCGGCGCACCTCAATTTATTTTAAAAGGATGTCCTAAAAACGCACTATTGTTACCTATTAAGGTTCGTCTCTATTCTAAAAAAACTTAACTTATTAATATTGTGAATTAACTAACACTCAGGTATTCAAGAGAGTTTAGGCCCCAAGATCAAGTCCAAACTCAAACAAGGACGATCTCCATTGTTGAAGAAAACCTTAGTTCAAATCTGCCACTTAACTTGAAAGGCCCAAAGTTTATAATTCAATTTCTTAAAGTCACCAACCTCCAATAATGAATCAGGGGTTCCAGCATATTGGGCTCGAAACCAGCCCCATGGAGAAAGGAAAATTAGTTCAGCTTTGTTCATACAAGCTATCTAAAGTTTGGGCCTCAGCACAAGCCCAATTTGGGGCGAACCAGAGTTAGGATCCAAGATCGAGTCCCCACAGGCTCTCAACTTAGCAAAACTAATTTATTTATTGGGCTGATGATATTTGGGCCTATTATTACGCGAATCGCCCAACTCTTTTAGACTTCACTTTCAATATGCAAATAATGGGCAGAACAATGGTGATATGGACGCTTAAAACTAAATCCAGACTTCATGCTTATATTCAAGCCATACGTATGCTGATGAATCAACATACTTATTTCCGAAATTTCCTTTCTCAAAACAGCAATTCAAACTTTATTTAACACATTTCACAGCACTTAATGTTCGATTACCAAATCACTTTTTACAGAATTTAACGCATCGATTAGATTGAAACTAGAACTAAACTACTGAAATATTTAATCACAAGATCACACATATCTAAAATGAACATTTCTAAATAAGAGTCCAAATGTACAGTCCTTTAATGTTTACACAAGGTTAATAATCCATCAGTTTTCAACAAGTTAAAGAATGGCATGAATTCCAAAAAAAATTACTATTATACTAAGATGAATAGGCTAAGCTAAACACTATCATAATAAACTACTAACCTTCAGGAATTTTAAGCAGGGATTTGACATTGAAAATATGAGGGAAAGCAGCTCATCCTTTCATAGAAAAATTCAAACGAGTACAACTTGCATGCTTGCATATCACTTCCTAGAGAACCAAGGAGTACCTGGAGATTGAAACAAGGGAAAGGAATGAGGATCAGCAGAACAAAGCAGCAATTAAACCCAGCAGCAACACAGCATAGCCAAAACGAGTGCCAAAATCCAAAAGAAGGCAATCTCACTCAAACAATACCCACAACAAATCAGTTTCTTAAGAAATAAAACCCAAAACAGTGCTCCACCAGTTTAACCAACGCGATTTCAATCCAATGCAAATCCAACACCTCTAAATCAAACCTTAGAGCTAATATTCAATCCATTTTTAACCTTACATGAAGAAAAATTGCTTCAGATGTAAAGAAAACTTCAGGAATCAAAGCAAAGGCAATGGAACAGTATTTCTTTAGAGATTTGGCCGCCTGGAGTTTTCAGGATTTTTTTTAGTGCTCCCCTCTCCCTTTCAGCCCTAAGTAACAATGACTTTATAGGAAAGTTACTAGGGCAACTTCAGATTTTAAGTTTACCCTTTTAGTCCCTTTTTAGTTTAGCTTTTGCTTTAAAAACCTTAAGGTCCTGACTTGTTACCCAAGTTACACCACTTAAATCCTGAAATTCAAATTGGAACCCCAATCTAAAAGGTTCTAGGGGCTTCTATTTTCAGTTACTGCAAGAGTCCTTAATTAAAAATACCCAGTATGCCCTTGATTACCCCTGAATATTACCTAAAATTATTGACCTAGGTTAGACTAAACCCAACCCAACTATACCAACCCCTTTAACTTGGTCAATGCTGACCATGGTTAATTTCAAGGGCTTTGGATTATTCAGCAACAACCAAACGACATTCATTTGAAACAAAACTCCAAAATTGAAATGCAAATCCAACACTCTAATTTTCGAGCTTGTATTAACTACTAGAAATCAGAATTAAAAGCTACTATTATCACTTATCAGTCAAACAGAAAAAGAAAACAAACAAAATTAATCAATAAAGTAGAACCAAGCTATATTAGTATGAAAAGAGAAGGAAAATCAAAAACTTAAACAAAACAAATCGGAGAAAACCGGCAAGCCAAAATCAATGTACAAACTAGATTAAAATTCACATGCAAGGTGGAATAAAATAAAACTAAGAAAACTTACCAATTAAACTCGAACACGACTGACCTTCCAATTTCAACCGCGAGATAAACAAGAACAGTCAAATGCCATTATCCATGGTGAAATTGAGCCTAAAACCTATGAAAGCTGGAGAGGAAGCCTCGCAGAATCAAAAATCTATGTTGGACTCTTAGGGCTTGATTTTCGATTTAATATTCGAGGATCTTGAGGGGTATTTGAAGGGAATAGGTTGTGGATTTGGCATGAGGGTGGTTTGGTGGTCCTGTGGTGCTCATTTGGGGAGGGTTGGGGTCAGCGCCGCCGGACACGGCGGAGGTGGCGACTAAGGTTTCGATTATTCGAGCAATTTGGGTGGGATTTGAAGGAAACGGGGCATGGATTTGGAAAGAGGAGGGGAAGGCGGTCAAGTGGTGTTAATTTGGTGGCCATCGGAGACTTGCCGCCGGCGGAGGCGATTTCCGGCCGGCGGTTTGCGGCGGAGGACGGTGATGTTGAATTGTCTCTAATGGCGGTGTGACGACCCAACCCGTCGTCTCATGTATTACAGCCCCGTTTCCCCCATTTATTGCTCTTTCATGTTTTATTATCAGCAACGGGTGAGTTAGAGTTTAATTGAATTGGTTTGGATAGGAAATGAGGCACTTAGTCTCTTTAAGGAAGGTTTGGTTTGGAAAAGTCAATCGAACGTTGACTTATTAGTTAGAAGGCTCGTATGTGAATTCCGGTGATTCGGTTAGCTTCGGGAGGTGATTTGTGACTTAGGAGTGCGATCGAAAGTGATTTTGGAGGTCCGGAGTAGAATTAGGCTTGAATTGGCAAAGTTGGCATTTTGGCGAATTCCGATGGATAGGTGAGATTTTGATTCGAGGGTCGGAATGGAATTCCGAGAGTTGCAGTAGCTCCGTTAGGTGATTTTGGGTATGTGTGCAAAGTTTCAGGTCATTCGGAGGTGTGTAGGTCGGGTTTTTGATCGAATGTGCAATTCGGAGGTTTTTAAGAAACTTAGGCTTGAATCCGATGTGATTTGATGGTTTTAGCGTTGTTTGATGTGTTTTGAGGATTGGAACAAGATTGAATAGGTTTTAGGATGCGTTAGTGTTTTTGGTTGAGGTCCCGGAGGCCTCGGGGTGAGTTCGAGTGGTTAAACGGAGAGTTTTTGAAGTTTGTTGCAGGTTCATTTTTGCTGGTATCTGGTATTTCCGCTTCTGCGGAAATGAACCGCAGAAGCGGTTCCGCAGAAACGGGAGAGGCATCGCAGAAGCGGTCAGTGGTTTGGTAGAGTAGTTCCGCAGAAGCGGAACACTTTTCGCATTAGCGGTTTTGGTCGTTAGGAGGGAATTCCGCAGAAGCGGGATATGAGTCGCAAAAGCGGGATTTTTGGCCGCGGAAGCGGGACCGCAGAAGCGAAAGTCGCTGGGTAGAAGGGTTTTTATATTATTATTTCATCCGCGAGTCTATTCATTTTTCCTCCATTGTTAACCACCTTAAGAGCTTGTTGGTAGAAACTGAAGAGGATTTTGACGGGAATTGATTGGAGGTAAGTCTCGTGACCTAGAAACACTATTTTATTGAAGAATCAACCTTTAATTCTTGGAAAATTGGGTATAAATTTGAAGAACTAGGGCTTGAGTTTTGAAATGAAAATTTGGGATTTGAAGGGGCATTTGAACTCCGATTTTGGTAAATTTTATATGTACGGACTCGTGGCGAGACGAGGAATCCGGTAATGTAAATTTCGTAATTTTTTGAGAAGTGGGCCCGGGGCTCGGGTTTTGCCAACTTCGTGAATTTTGGTGTTTTTCGAGTCTTTTCGATTGGGTTATGTTTCTTTAGCCTATTGTAATGTATTCGTTGTGGTTTTAATCAGATTCGGCGTGCGAAGAGGTTGATTCGAAAGGCAAAGGCATAGCGAGCTAGACTTGTGGCCGGCTTGAGGTGAGTAATAGATGTAGATGATGACCCGAGGGTTTGAAACCCCGGTATATCACATTGTGATGCTATATTGAGACGAGACACGTACTCTATGACGAGTGCGGGGTCGATTGTGACTGGGGATTGTGACCTAGTCCGTTCCGAATTATGTTCGTACTGCGTTCTTGACTAGAAATTGTTTGGTAATTATCCTACTTGGAGTTTATGAATTGTTTGGGGCTTTGTGTCTATCATGTGCATCCTTTAGGGATCCTTATCACTGCTTTCATGATGCTTAGCATATTTCATGATATCAGTCCTGAGTTAGACACTGCCCCGAAATGGTTAGTAAATAAATAAAGGTTTAAACACTTAGCTCTAAAATTCCTAATAATTGAAACTAAAATGAATAATTTGACTGCGCCCAATTGGCTTGCATGCATATATATATATACCTGGACTGAGTGTGGATCGGGCTGCACGCCGCAGCGAATGTTACGATAATATTGCGTTTGGGTTGTAGGAGCCCCTCCGGAGTCTGAACCCCCACAGTGAGCGCGGGTACCCAAATGGATCGGGCTGCGCGCCGCAGTGGTCATGTGCATTGCATTGCATTCATGCATTTATACCTATTTGTCTTATTTGTCCTGGTATTGTTGTTGTTCCACCGTTTTATATGCTGGAATCGCTGATTATAGCTTTATATTGTAATATTTCGGGATTTCTTACTTTCAGCCATTATATATGTTTATTACTCACTAAGTTGGAGGTACTCACTTTACTCCCTGCACCATGTGTGCAGATTCAGGTGCTCCGGAGACTTAGTGGAGCTGTTTGCCGTTTTCGTGAAGTTTATTTTCAGGAGTTGTTGAGGTAGCTGCCTGACGTCCTCAGGACCCGACTCCTCCCCTTTATTTCATTTGTCTTTCCATATCCTAGACTTCTTTATTACTATGGATATATTACTCTGTTACATCTAGAGGCTCTAGACTCGTGACTCCAGATCTATTGGGGAATGTTTGGATATTCGTTCGTATATTCCGTACTATTTTATTTAGATTCGAATTGTAACTTTGATATTTGCTATTTTAATCGTATTATTTGTTAACGTATTGCGTATTTGGGTTGAGGGTATTTAATTTGGTCGGGCTTGCCTAGCATTAGTGTTGGGCGCCATCACGACCGGGATTGGGGTCGTGACAAGTTGGTATCAGAGCCTAGGTTACTAGGCCTTGCGAGTCATGAGCCGGTTTAGTAGAGTCTCGCGGAACGGTACGGGGACGCCTGTTCTTCTCCTCGAGAGGCTGCAGAACCTTTAGGAAAACTCCATATTCTTGAAATTCTTGTCGTGCGACTTTGTGATTCGAGAACTAAATTCCTGTATTCTATTCTTTCGCAGATGGCGAGAACTCGTGCTACCGGACGCGATGGTCGACCACCAGTACCACCCACTAGAGGCCGTGGACGCGATCGTGGTCGTGGTCGAGGTAGGGCAGCATAGACAGCACCTGCTGACCCACCAGCTACCACAGCTCAGGACCAGACTCCAGTTGTCGATGTCCCAGCAGCACCTGTGCAGGCACCCGCAGTGCCTATTGCTATTCCTGGTCTCCAGGAGACCTTGGCACAGATACTATCAGTTTGCACTGGCCTGGCTCAGGCAGTCTCAGCTTCTACTGCAGCAGCTGCTTCCCAGACCGGGGGAGGACATCAGACCCCTGTTGCTCACACACCTGAGCAGGTTGCCCAGGGATTTCAGACACCGGAAGCAGCCATAACTCCTCCAGTTGCTCCAGTTGCTCCAGTTGCTCCAGTTGCACCAGTTGCACTAGCTCCAGCCTATGAGGTTCCAGCTATGCCGGACGATGAGCAGCGTCGTCTTGAGAGATTCGGTAGGCTTCAGCCTCCGAGGTTCAGCGGTGCTGAGGGCGAGGATGCCCAGGGTTTTTTGGATAAGTGTCAGCGTATGCTTCGCACTACAGGAATCTTAGAGTCGAGTGGTGTGGCTTTTACTACTTTCCAGTTCTCAGGTCTGCATTCACCTGGTGGGAGTACTTCGAGAGGCATAGGCCGGTTGGTGCAGCGCCTCTTACATGGCAGCAGTTCTCCACTCTCTTTCTGGAGAAGTACGTACTGCAGTCTCACAGGGAGGAGCTATGTCGTCAGTTCGAGTGGTTGGTTCAGGGGGGACATGTCTATGACCCAGTACGAGTTGAGATTCACGCAGCTAGCTCGGCACGCCACTTAGATGATCCCGACAGATTGGGAAAGGATTAGGAGGTTCGTGGATGGCCTCAACTATTCACTCCGCATTTTGATGACCAGAGAGAGGGTTATGGGTGCCTCATTTGAGGAGGTAGTTGACATGGCTCGAGAGATTAAGACGGTTCGTCGTCGGGAGCGTGAGGAGAGGGAGGCAAAGAGGCCTCGAGGTTCAGGTAGTTTCAGTGGTGCTCCGTCTAGGGGCCAGTTCCAGCGTGGCAGAGGCCGTTCCTTCAGGCCTCCTCAGTCGGGTCGTCCAGAGTACAGTGGGGCCTCTTCAGGCCGTGGTCATCAGGGATTTCAGCAGGGCCAGACTTCACTTAGTGCCCTTCCAGCTCAGAGCTCTACACCTGCCTCTTCAGCCCAGGGTTCTTCAGCAGCGAGGGGTTTCCATCAATCCCCTTTATCCAGCGCCGGGTAGTTGCTACGAGTGCGGTGAGTTCGGTCATATGAGGAGACAGTGTCCTCGGCGTCGTGGTAGTCAGTCTCAGCAGAGGGATCAACCCTCATCTTTTGCTCCCGTTTCATCAACACCCGCCCAGTCAGCTTGGGGTGGAGGCCAGGTAGCCAGGGGCCGCCCCAGGGGTGGAGGCCGGACTGGCGGTGGTCAGGCTCGATTCTATGCTCTTCCAGACAGGAAGGACGCCATTGCCTCAGATGCTGTTATCACAGGTATTATCTCAGTCTGCCACAGAGATGCCTCTGTCTTATTTGATCCCGGATCTACCTATTCCTATGTATCTTCATATTTTGCTCATCACCTGGGTACTACCCGAGGTTGTCTTGCTTTGCCTGTTCACGTATCTACCCCGGTGGGTGATACTATCATTGTAGATCATGTATACCGATCCTGTTTAGTGACTATTGGGGGTCTGGAGACCCGAGTTGACTTATTGCTATTAAGCATGGTGGATTTTGATATTATTCTGGGTATGGATTGGTTATCTCCGTACCATGCTATGCTGGACTGTCATGCTAAGACAGTTACGTTGGCTATTCCGGGTATTCCGAGGATTGAGTGGCGTGGTACGACTGATTATGTTCCCAGCAGGGTGATTTCTTTTCTAAAGGCCCAGCGGATGGTTGGGAAAGGTTGTCTATCTTATTTGGCTTTCGTGAGAGATATTGGAGCTGAGACTCCTAGTCTTGACTCCGTCCCCGTCGTGAGGGACTTCCCTGATGTGTTTCCAGCAGACCTGCCGGGCATGCCACCGGACAGGGACATCGATTTTGGTATTGATCTGGTACCGGGCACTAAGCCCATCTCTATTCCTCCGTATCGCATGGCACCAGCAGAGTTGAAAGAACTAAAGGATCAACTTCAGGAACTCCTAGATAAGGGGTTTATTCGTCCTAGTGTGTCACCGTGGGGTGCACCGGTGCTATTTGTAAA
>NW_017670327.1:960432-975305 GCF_001879085.1 Nicotiana attenuata
CCAGCTTGTCGGAGTTCACCCAGTATTTCATGTTTCTATGCTCCGGAAGTATGTTGGGGACCGTCCCATGTGTTAGACTTCAGCACGGTTCAGTTGGATGATGACTTGACTTACGATGTGGAGCCAGTGGCTATTTTGGGTCGTCAGGTTCGGAAATTGAGATCAAAGGATATTGCTTCGATAAAGGTGCAGTGGAGAGGTCGGCCCGTTGAGGAAGCTACTTGGGAGACTGAGCAGGAGATGCGGAGCAGATATCCTCACCTATTGGAGACCTCAGGTATGCTTCTCGACCCGCTCGAGGACGAGCGTTTGTTTAAGTTGGGGAGGATGTGACGACCCAACCCGTCGTCTCATGTATTACAGCCCCGTTTCCCCCATTTATTGCTCTTTCATGTTTTATTATCAGCAACGGGTGAGTTAGAGTTTAATTGAATTGGTTTGGATAGGAAATGAGACACTTAGTCTCTTTAAGGAAGGTTTGGTTTGGAAAAGTCAACCGAACGTTGACTTATTAGTTAGAAGGCTCGTATGTGAATTCCGATGATTCGCTTAGCTTCGGGAGGTGATTTTTGACTTAGGAGTGCGATCGAAAGTGATTTTGGAGGTCCGGAGTAGAATTAGGCTTGAATTGGCAAAGTTGGCATTTTGGCGAATTCCGGTGGATAGGTGAGATTTTGATCCGAGGGTCGGAATGGAATTCCGAGAGTTGCAGTAGCTCCGTTAGGTGATTTTGGGTATGTGTGCAAAGTTTCAGGTCATTCGTAGGTGTGTAGGTCGGGTTTTTGATCGAATGTGCAATTCGGAGGTTTTTAAGAAACTTAGGCTTGAATCCTATGTGATTTGATGGTTTTAGGGTTGTTTGATGTGTTTTGAGGATTGGAACAAGATTGAATAAGGTTTTAGGATGTGTTAGTATTTTTGGTTGAGGTCCCGGGGGCCTCGGGGTGAGTTCGAGTGGTTAAACGGAAAGTTTTTGAAGTTTGTTGCAGGTTCATTTTTGCTGGTATCTGGTATTTCCGCTTCTGCGGAAATGAACCGCAGAAGCGGTTCCGCAGAAACGGAAGAGGCATCGCAGAAGCGGTCAGTGGTTTGGTAGAGTAGTTCCGTAGAAGCGGAACACTTTTTGCATCAGCGGTTTTGGTCGTTAGGAGGGAATTCTGCAGAAGCGGAATATGAGTCGCAAAAGCGGGATTTTTGGCCGCAGAAGCGGTCCCGCATAAGCGGAAGCGGGATCGCAGAAGCGAAAGTCGCTGGGCAGAAGGGTTTTTATATTATTATTTCATCCGCGAGTCTATTCATTTTTCCTCCATTGTTAACCACCTTAAGAGCTTGTTGGTAGAAACTGAAGAGGATTTTGACGGGAATTAATTGGAGGTAAGTCTCGTGACCTAGAAACGCTATTTTATTGAAGAATCAACCTTTAATTCTTGGAAAATTAGGTATAAATTTGAAGAACTAGGGCTTGGGTTTTGAAATGAAAATTTGGGATTTGAAGGGGCATTTGAACTCCGATTTTGGTAAATTTTATATGTACGGACTCGTGGCGAGACGAGGAATCTGGTAATGTGAATTTCGTAATTTTTCGAGAAGTGGGCCCGGGGCTCGGGTTTTCCCAACTTCGTGAATTTTGGTATTTTTCGAGTCTTTTCGATTGGGTTATGTTTCTTTAGCCTATTGTATGTATTCGTTGTGGTTTTAATCAGACTCGGCGTGCGAAGAGGTTGATTCGAAAGGCAAAGGCATAGCGAGCTAGACTTGTGGCCGGCTTGAGGTGAGTAATAGATGTAGATGATGACCCGAGGGTTTGAAACCCCGGTATATCACATTGTGACGCTATATTGAGGCGAGACACGTACTCTATGACGAGTGCGGGGTCGATTGTGAATGGGGATTGTGACCTAGTCCGTTCCGAATTATGTTCGTACTGCGTTCTTGACTAGAAATTATTTGGTAATTATCCTACTTGGAGTTTATGAATTGTTTGGGGCTTTGTGCCTATCATGTGCATCCTTCAGGGATCCTTATCACTGCTTTCATGATGCTTAGCATATTTCATGATATCAATCCTGAGTTAGACACTGCCTTGAAATGGTTAGTAAATAAATAAAGGTTTAAACACTTAGCTCTAAAATTCCTAATAATTGAAACTAAAATGAATAAGTTGACTGTGCCCGATTGGCTTGCATGCATATATATACCTGGACTTAGTGTTGATCGGGCTGCACGCCGCAGCGAATGTTACGATGACATTGCGCTTGGGCTGTAGGAGCCCCTCCGGAGTCTGAACCCCCACAGTGAGCGCGGGTACCCAAATGGATCGGGCTGCGCGCCGCAGCGGTCATGTGCATTGCATTGCATTCATGCATTTATACCTATTTGTCTTATTTGTCCTGGTATTGTTGTTGTTCCACCGTTTTATGTGCTGGAATCGCTGATTATAGCTTTATATTGTAATATTTCGGAATTTCTTACTTTCAGCCATTATATATGTTTATTACTCACTGAGTTGGAAGTACTCACTTTACTCCCTGCACCATGTGTGCAGATTCAGGTGCTCCGGAGACTTAGTGGAGCTGTTTGCCGTTTTCGTGAAGTTTATTTTCAGGAGTTGTTGAGGTAGCTGCCTGACGTCCGCAGGACCCGACTCCTCTCCTTTATTTCGTTTGTCTTTCCATATCCTAGACTTCTTTATTACTATGGATATATTACTCTGTTACATCTAGAGGCTCTAGACTCGTGACTCCAGATCTATTGGGGAATGTTTGGATATTCGTTAGTATATTCCGTACTATTTTATTTAGATTCGGATTGGAACTTTGATATTTGCTATTTTAATCGTATTATTTGTTAACGGATTGCGTATTTGGGTTGAGAGTATTTAATTTGGTCGGGCTTGCCTAGCATTAGTGTTGGGCGCCATCACGATCGGGATTGGGGTCGTGACAGGCGGTGAGTGACGGAGGGGGGTAGGGGGTTCTGAGGGGCGGGGTCCAATTTGGACAATTATATATTAAACAAACTCAACTTCCCAGCCGTCCGATCAAGGAACCTCGACGGCTGGGATTTGTTATAGGCAAAACGGCGTCGTTTGAGTCCTTGGGGGGGCTGGACCGGGTATGGCGACCGGGTTTGGGCCGGGTAAGCAGGCTGGGGGCGATTTTGGTCGGTGAAGGGTAATTTTGGATGCAAATTTGATTGGGCTGGGGGGTAGAAGAATTAAACTTGGCCCAAATCTGATATTCTCCTTTCCTCTTTTGTTTTCTTTTCTTTTCTTTTTTTCCCAAAATTAAACTAAAATCTTAATTAATTCCTAACACCTAATTATACTAAAAATGATAATTAAACCTAAATGATAATTACCACAGCTAACAAATTAAAAAAGAAAACTACTAAAATCGAAAATTAACTCCAAAAGTGCAAAGTAAACTATTTTGTGATTTTTCCTTTTAATAGAACACTTAATTACTAGTTAATTCTTAAAAATGCAAAGTCAAACCCTAAATGCAAATGCAACATATTTTTTGTATTTTTCACTAATTAAAATGAACAAACAAAAATGCAAACAATTAACAAAAATGTCACAAAAATCCACAAAATTGCAAACACTGAAAAAAGTTATTTTGTTTTGAATTTGTGGGAGTAATTCATATAGGGCAAAAATCACGTGCTCACATGGATTCCATGATCCAGCCATCAGAAGACCTCTTTTGGAGGAGGTGAGGAAGATAAATGGGTATGTGGCTGGTCCTTGGGCAGTTATGGGAGACTTTAACTGTGTCCTAAACAAAGAGGATAGAATTGGGAGACCTGTAACACTGGCTGAAATCAAAGACTTCAGAGAATGTGTTGCTGAATGTGGACTGAAGGAATTGAGATCCTCAGGGGCATATTTTACTTGGAACAATAAATAAGAAGGGGAGGAAAGGGTGTATAGCAGAATAGATAGAGTGGTAGTAAATACAGAATGGATTACTACATTACCAAGTTCAGAGGTGCACTACATGAATGAGGGGTTGTATGATCATTGCCCAACCATAATAAACTGGGATAATGGTAAATACAAAAGCAGAAGACAGTTTAAATATTACAATATGTGGACATTGGCACCTGACTTTAAGGAAAAAGTTAAGAAGAGCTTGGAAGTTGAGATAGCTGGGGACAAGCTATTTCAAGTGATAGGGAAAATGAACAGACTTAAGGCAGTATTACTTAAACTGAACAAGGAAAGATTTTCAGAAATTGAAAGGAAGGCTGATCAAGTAATGGAGGAGTTGAACCAATGCCAACTAAGGATACAAGGAGACATTAGAAACAAAGCTCTAATTGAGAAGGAAATCCAGTTAGCGAAGGAGTGCAGACCAACTAAGGATACAAGGAGACATTAGAAACAAAGCTCTAATTGAGAAGGAAATCCAGTTAGCCAAGGAGTGCAGAATATGGGGAGAAGCTAGGAACCAGTTCCTAAGGTAGAAAAGCAGAGTTCAATGGTTAACTCAAGGTGATCAAAATACAGAATTCTTCCATAGTGCAATAAGGGAGAGAAGGAATCAGAACAGGATATTTCAGTTATTGATGCACAGGGGGATACAAAAAAAGATCTAGAGGAGATAGCAACAACATTTATAGAATTCTATAAAAACTTACTTGGGGAAAGAGTAGGAAGAAGGCAGCATGTGTGTAGTGAACTGGTTAGAAAAGGGCCAATAATCAATCAGGAGCCGAGGGTCTGTCTAGAACAAGGGTTCCAGGAAAAGGATGTGAAAGCAATAGTGTGGGCTATTGCTGGAGATAAAGCCCCAGGGCCTGACAGATATGGTAGTCAATTCTTTAAAGAATGCTGGGAAGTTGTAAGTAAAGATGTAGCTTCAGGGGTGTTGGAATTCTTTCAGACAGGAAGAATGCCAAAATGCCTTAATGCCACAACAATTACTCTAGTCCCAAAAACTAGTCATGTAGAGCAGGTGGGGGATTATAGGCCTATAGCTTGTTGTAACACCTTCTACAAAGTGATCTCTAAGATGCTTTGTATAAGGTTAAAGACAGTTCTTCTGGACATAATTTCAGCCAATCAAAGTGCTTTTGTGGCCGGGAGAACTATTGTGCATAATGTGCTTATATGTCAAGACTTGGCGAGATTATACAACAGGAAAGCCACTACTAATAGCTGCCTTATCAAAATTGATCTGAGGAAGGCATATGATACTGTAGAATGGGATTTTGTGCAGGAAATGATGTATGCTCTGAATTTCCCAAGCAAATTCATCAAATGGATAATGACATGTATTACAACAACTAGATATTCTATAGCAATCAATGGGGGATGTATGGAAACATTGAGGGTAAGAGGGGGCTAAGACAAGGGGACCCAATTTCTCCACTAATTTTTGTTATCTGTATGGAATACTTCACAAGGATCATGAAGCATTTTACCACACTCCAGGGGTTTGCCTTTCACATAAAATGTAAAGGGTTACAATTGAATCATCTGTGTTTTGCAGATGATGTGCTTCTGTTCTGTCGAGGGGAAGTGCAGTCTGTAATAATGATGTTGAGGGGGCTGACTAGTTTCTCAAATGCATCAGGGCTGAACACCAATGCAAGCAAGTCCAACATATATAGTGCTAATATGGATAAACAAAGTGTGGATAACCTATGTGAATTGACTGGCTATAAAAAAGGGTCACTGCCTTTTCAGGTACCTGGGGGTGCCAATCTCGGCAAAAAAAATATCAGCAGGGATTATGAAATGTTAGTCGATAAGATGTGTGCTAGGATATAAAGCTGGGGGACAAGAAACCTATCGTATGCTGGGAGAGTACTACTAGTTAATTCAGTGTTAATGCACATTCACTCATACTGGTCATCCATATTCATTCTGCCTAAGAAGATATTGAAGAGTATAACAGCTATATGCCGGAGTTTCTTGTGGGATGGAAAGGCTAATTCAAGCAAGATACCTCCAGTAGCCTGGGAGCTAGTATATAGACCTAAACAAGAAGGGGGTTTAGGGATCATTGATTGTGATCTATGGAATCAAGCAGCGATTGCAAAATATGTGTCGAATATAGCTAAAAAAGAAGACAATCTATGGGTAAAATGGGTGGACCATATCTACTTAAAAGGCGCATCTTGGGGGGAATACCAGCCACCACAGGAATGTTGTTGGTACCGGAGGAAAATATGCTCCTTGAGAGACATATTTGCAGAGGGATATGTCCAGCAGGGGTGGTTATCAGCTCATGGACAGTACATAATCAGTAGTGGCTATAAATGGAGGCAAGGCACGGGAAAAAAAATAGGAGAGTAGCAAATGGGTTTGGAGCAAATACAACACCCCAAATCATAGCTTCATTAGCTGGTTAGCTATGCATAGAAGACTCTTAACAAGGGAGAGGCTGGCTAGGTTGGGAATTTGCCAAGAAAATACATGTGTCATATGTGGGGGGGGGGGGGGAGTGGAAATAGTAGATCACCTATACTTTGAATGTCCATTTTCTCAAGAATGCATGAAAGAAGTACTGGTATGGCTGAGAATGGGTGTGCAGAAGTAGGAATTCAATGGAATATGGAGAAGAATGACTAGAAGAGTCAGTGGCAAAGCATGCAGAAGGTTTACTGTTGCAATATTGGTGGCACTGGTGTATCGTATATGGGGGGTGAGAAATGATGCTCTGTGGTATCAAAAGGTTCCTAGACCTCACATGGTAGTTAAAGCAATAAAGGAGGAATGCAGAGGAAAGATTCACGACATCCTGGGTCGAAGAGCAATAACAGCTAGGCAAAAGAGGGGGATAGAACAGTTACTGTAAATAGAATAGCTCAATTGTAATAGTTCTTGAATAGAAAGAGATAGTAATAGCTAGAGTATGATCAGTAAGGGGAGTGAAAAATAGAAGGGATATACTTGTAATGATTTGTGCTGGTGATTAAATAAAATTCTTTATTTCACCAAAAAAAAAAAAGAACCACGGTACAATATTTACGATCTTCTCTGGTATGAGATACATGTCTAAAATGTCAAAATATCAAATCACGGTAACACCTTTCGTGCTTTTATCTCATCCTCACCACATATAAATAAATTTGTGAAACAATTCAATTAGCACGGCAACACCCTTCGTGCTCATCCTTTCCAAGTAATCGTATAACAGTACCAACCATATCACAGGAACACAATAATAGAAATTACTAAGTAGGAAATACGCCAGTAATAACAGTGAACAAGGAAACACATGTGGATCACAGTAATGGCCTAAGCAGAAAGCACGTGAGTAACAACAACAATTGGAAAACAGGGAATATCTACTTCAATTAACTAGCATATTGGAGGCCTAAGTACAAATATAAAAATTAAGAAGAAAACACATGTTCTTTACAAGTTAACAAGTAAATGCATGAATGGCTAGCATGGTGGAAGGCTTATACTAAAGTGCAACAGAATAGATACAACATGAATATAATTATAAAAGCAGGAATAGACATGGTAATTTCAAGTTAAGCAAGTAAAGGACATGGACAGTGCATCAACAATTGAGATAAAGTCAAGTACAGGAATATAACAACAAGCACACCAAATATGTAAATACAACAATAACATTTCAAAGTAAGGGCACAACCTTATACACTGGAAAAACAAATATCACATCAGAATGCATGTCCCTCGTCCTCACCTGCACGGAAACACCCTTCGTGCCATGACCTCACCATAACATACAAGCATAACGATATAAATGAAATGGCACGGCATCACCCTTCGTGCTTTTACTCTCAAATGATATGGCATGACATCACCCTTCGTGCTTTTACTCTCAATAATGTGGCACGGCATCACCCTTCGTGCTTTTACTCTCAATAATATGGCACGGCATCACCCTTCGTGCTTTACACTCTCCCTCACATGATAATGTATAAACAATGGCACCGCATCACCCTTCGTACTTTACACTCTTCCTTACCAAGCATATATATAACCGTAACAAACAAGGCAGGAAGCATAACGGACATCATGGAGAGTGTTTTAATGGATATTCCAGACAATTCCCAATCACAACTTTCCATAGTCAACAATGGTTCAACAACCCTCAAGGATCGTATTATTCAATTATTTCCACGAATCTCATAATTGATTCACAACACAAGTATAGAGTCTAGCATCTCAAGAATATTGGTTATAGTAATATAGTAATGATTTCCCATAGAGATGGCCGAATTAGACACATCAATGTATTCTTACAATTTCCATCAAGTTTGATCAAGTTATAACAAACTAAGTCTTGATATATATCATCTAATATTATATCCTTAGTATCTAAGAGTCAAACAAGGCATTAAGCAGAATGTCACAAAATTCTACAAACACAAATATAACATAATCTACCCCCCCCCCCCTCCCGAGCATGGTTAACCCTGGCACATACATATACGCTCGTCACCTCATATATGTATCACCCCCGCATGTAGCAAATAATGACAAATAGGAGGAAAAATTCCCTCAACAAAGCTAGGCAAAATACTTACCTCAACACTCAACTTAGCCTTTTCCTCTATATATTCGCCTCTGCTCGACTCAATCTAGCCAATGACGACTTGAATACACCACACGATGCAAGAGAAAACAATTTCAATTAGTAAAGCTATGATTTTTATTCAATTTCTAAAAAGTCAACAAAAGTCAAACACCGGGCCCGCCCGGTTAAAACTCGGGTCCAAAGGTAGGTCTTGACTACCCATAGCCCCACGAGTCCAAATATGTATTTTGTTATTAAATCCGAGTCTTATTCGACTCTCAAATCCCAAATTTTCATTTTTCAACGCTTTGACAAAATCCCCAAATTTTTCCATAGTTTTTCCATGACTTTGATGTTAAATCTTGTATAAAAATCATGAAATATAGTTGAAAATTGATTAAAGATACTTACCCAATGATTTGGCATGAAAATCCCCTCTCTAAATCGTCCCACCTCGAAGCTAGGGTTCAAAAATATAAAAAATGAAGCAAAAACTCGGAATTCTCAGCACTTAACAGGTTGCAGATGTCGCATTTGCACCAGGGGGTTCGCAATTGCGAAAAATACATCACAATTGCGAACTTGAAGGATGCTTGCTGAGGTCGCATTTGCGACAAATACTTCGCAAATGCGAAGACTAGCCTTCGCAAATGCGGCTAGTTCATCGCAAATGCGAAAACTACTTAGTCGTCCAGGCTTCGCAAATGCGAGATTTCTTCGCAAATTCGATGGCCCCGCATTTGCGATCAAAACTTCGCAAATGCGAAAATACCAGAACCAGCAATTAAAAACTATGCAAGAACATTCCGAAACCAATCCGAAACTCACCCGAGTCCTCGAGGCTCCAAACCAAATATGCACACAAGTCTAAAAACATAACACGAACTCACTCGCGCACTCAAATCATCAAAATATCTTCTAAAACCACGAATCGGACGCCAAAACACATGCAAATCAAATTAAACTTCAAGAACTTCTAGAATCACATCCGAGCATCCGAACCCTATCAAATTAACTCCGAATGGCGCCAAACTTTGTAGACAAGTTCCATATGACAAGACGAACCTACTCGAAGCTTCAAATCACACATGAAAACCTCGAAGAGATCAATCACACCTCAAGCCGAAATCAATGAACTTTGAAACTTCAACTTCCACAACTGATGCCGGAACCTATCAAATCACCTCCGATTGACCTCAAAATTCGCACACAAGTCACATTTGACATTACGGACCTATTCCAACTTCTGGAATCGGAATCCGACCCCGATATCAAAAAGTCCATTCCCGGTCGAACTTCCCAAAAATCCAACTGTGACGACCCAAAGGGTCATCACCTGTTTCCTCATCTGTTCCGTGCTTCCGAGGCCTTGAAAACCTTATTTTCTATTGCCTCGATTTACGTGCACAGTCCGGGCGCGTAGCCGAAAAGCTTTTATGTTGAAATATGTGAATTCTGTGAAAAATTTGAAGAATTTTGATATTAATATGATTATAGTTGACTTTGGTCAACATTTTTGGTAAACGGACCCGGACCCGAGATTAGACGGTCCCGGAAGGTCCGTAGAAAAATATGGGACTCGGGCATGTGCCCGGAGTCGAAATCCGAGGTCTAGAACCTGAGTAAAAGAATTTTTTTGTTAAATTGTTTTTCTGAAATTATTAAGGAAAATGGAAATGAAAATTTATTAAAAGACTATGGTATCGGGCTCGTATTTTGGTTACGACACCCGGTACAAGTCTTATATATGGTTTAAGCGCTTCCTGTAAAGTTTGGTCGAAATCGGACGTCGTTTGACGTGTTTCGGACCTAAATGTCTAAAGTTGGAATTTTATGAATTTTGAAATGAAAATGATGATCTTGAGGCTTGATTCAATGATTTTGATGTTATTTTGGCGATCTGATCGCTCGAGTAAGCTCGTAAGATGTTTTTGAGTTAGTGTGTGTGATTGGGTAGGAGCCCCGAGGGCTCGGGAGTGTTTCGGAGGTAGTTCGGGGTGTTTTTACACTTGGAATGGTAGTAGATTTTCTGCAATTTTTGCCCAGTGAAATCCTTCTTCGCGTTCGCACTCCCCCTCACGAGTTCGTGATGCTTCATTTTGTTCCTTCATCGCGTTCGCGTCACTAGTCCGCGTTTGCATAGAGATATGAACCTCTGAGAGCCCAGCCCTCTTTTCTTCTTCGCGTTTGCGAGGGCCGGACCGCGTTCGCGTAGTTCCCAGCCCATTTCCCATCGCGTTCGCGTACAGGCCAACGCGTTCGCGTAGGCCAATTCTCCAGGCACCTAATATTTTCTCTTCGCGTTCGCATCCCTTGTCCGCGAACGCGATGCTTGCCAACTTCTATTCATCGCGAACGCGGCCCTACTGTTGCGAACGCGTAGTGTAATGTCGTCCAGTGATTTTTTTTTTAAAAGAACAGAAACAGTACACTCGGGATTTTTCACTTTTTATCACGAGCCCTCTTCTCTCCCAAGCCTTAGGAAGCCATTAAAGCCCCCAAGCTTCAAGACCCCTTGAGTAAGTAATTTCCCACTTATTTCCTTTACTTTTCCTTCATTAATTAGTAAGTTTCTAAGCCTAAATCATGAAATCAAGGTAGGGATCATGGGTTTTGGGTAGAGTTAGGGTTTTGAGAATTTTGGGTAATTCAACCCCAATTTGGGGTCGAATCTTAAAACAAATTATATCTTTGGATTCGTGGGGTTATGGGTGAATTTATTTTGGTTCGAACCTCCTGTTTTGACCAAGCGAGCCCGGGGTCGATTTTGCAAATTTTGGGCAGAATATTGGAAAGATTATAGTTAGGTATTTGGGTTGGATTGTTGAGCATTATTGATGATATTAAATCAATTGTTTATAGATACGATTGAATTGGAGCCAAATTCGAAAGGAAAGACATTGCTTAAGGATTGAATTGGCCGTAAACCTTCGAGGTAAGTGTTTGGTTTAACCCTAGCTTGAGGGAATAGGAGTTGAGTCTTGTTGCTAATTGCTATGTGATCGATTATGATGTATAGGCATGGTGACGAGTATCTATACATCGATGTCTAGCATGACCGTGAGTCCTTATAATGTGATTATCATGACTTGGCTGTGAACTCCGTGTTTATTTGGAGGATTTCTATTTGTTGTGAATAACACGTGAACGGTAATATGATCACTTGATTCCTGGGAGCTTTGGCTCGAATTGTGATACGAATATTGAAAGTATACGAAAAGACTTGATTCTTTGGAGCGTTGGCTCAAAATAGTAAAGTGAATTAAAAGATAAAGAAAGTAAGAAAGAGAGCGTTGTCGAATTCTTTCCCTTGCCCGGATGTTTGTCAAATATTTGCTTATTTTTATGCCCCTTTATTGTGACTGTTGTTTGGGGAGCCGGACTGTACCATGATATTGAGGATCGGGTTGCGCGCCGCAACAATGATATTGAGGATCGGGTTGCGCGCCGCAACAATAATATGTGAGGATCGGGTTGCACGCCGCAACAATGGTAATTATGGATCGGGTTGCACGCCGCAACAATGATATTGTGGAGCGGGTTGCACGCCGCAACAATGGTAATTATGGAGCGGGTTGTACGCCGCAACAATTATTGAGGCTATGTGTTTACATTTGAGTATTGATTCCTTGTTCATTGTGAACCTAAGTTGTTTTAGTTGTTACTCTGGATTATTGTTATTATTGTAACTCCCCATAGCATGTTTCCCCTCCCGTGTTGGTAATTGATTTCCGCTGTATATCTATAACTGCACAGGTTTATGTGGTGTCCAGTCTAGCCTCGTCACTACTTTGCCGGGGTTAGGCTAGACACTTACCGGCACATGGGGTCGGTTGTGTTGATGCTACACTTCTGTGCATTTTTGCACAGGTCCAGGTTTTGAGGAGCAGCAGCAGCAGTAGTATGGAAGCAGGCTTTTACATCACAAGACTGAGGTAGCCTTGCAGGAGTCCGCAGGCCCAGCGTCTCTTCTCATTGTTTTCCTTTAGACTGTTGCCTCCTTGTTTCGAGACAGACAGCTGTTATATTTCTTTCAGACCTTTGTATTTAGTTTATTCTTAGTGGTTCGTGAGTAATGTGACACCAAATCTTGGGTAGAGGTTGTTTTTTTACTATTCCGCGTTTTAAATTCACCATTTTAAGACAGACTTCTGCTATTGTTCTCATTAGACTTTATGTTCTATATTGATGTTATAAACTGTTAAAGATAATTGCTAGTGATGGAAAGGTAATTAAGTTGGCTTGCCTAGCTACCACGAGTAGGCGCCATCACGACTCTGATGGTGGGAAATCCGGGTCGTGACACCAACTTTCGCCAATTCAAGACTAATTCCACTACAGACCTCCAAATTACAATCCGGACGCGCTCCTAAGTCCGAAATCACCCAACGAAGCTAACGGAACTGACGAAACTCCATTCCGAGGTCAATTGCCAAAAAGTCAAACTTGGTCAACTTTTCTAACTTAGAACTTAAATCTTGAAGTTCATTCCCCCCAAATCGATTCCGAATAACTTGAAAATCAATACTGACAATTTACGCAAGTCATAATACATCGTGCGGAGCTACTCGAGCCCTCAAAACACCGAGCGAAGTGCAGATACCCAAAACGACCAATCAGATCGTTACAGGTTATCAACATTATATTGCTTTCTCCCACCATAACAACCTTGAAATTTCTCATGCTTAACTTCATTCTCCTTTCCACCTTTAGCGTTTAGTGTAATTTAAAGATAAAATTAATTAGTATATAAAATGTATGTTTTTAGTTTAAATGATCATATATTTCACGTCCCATCGCCACCTAGTGTTAGAAAGTATTTCTACGTGTTTGACCTATATAAAAAAGAATCAAGTCCGTACATTATGGCGTGTTGAAAATAAAATTAAACAAATAAAAATGTGCACTTTCTAATATCTTATATAGATGAGCTGGTTATACACTTCAAACATTTGTAAACTGCAAAATGCTTTTAGGAGCGGAGTGACAGTGGTGGAATATTTAAAATTTAGAAAAAGCTCAGGACGTACAAAAAAATCGTTATTTGTGAATTTCTTATGACTCAAGAATTGCAGTTATCAGGAAGAAAAAAAAAAGTGGGAAGGAAGAAAGCGAGAAAAGACCAAATAAAAATGTTAAAATGTGTAATTTACCATCATCCTTTGTACTTATAAAAGTTAATTAAATCCTAAAAGTTATGATTTGTCATGTATCGCCATACAATTAGAGCCAAGAAAAATGCGTTGCTTTTTCAACAGTGACAATCCAGCAGGTAAAGCTTTGGCCACATTCTATATATAACAGCCTAAAATTCAAAGTTGCTGAATTTCTGGTATTTGATTCATCCACCCTTTATAGATAACAGAAGAGAGTTAGTCAAATGCTTTTTATTCTCTGTTTATTGACATTAATTCTTAATTATATTACCTCCGGTCCACAATAAGTGATCAATTTGCTTTTTTATTTTGGTCCAAAATAAGTGTCCATTTATATAATCAAGAAAGAATTCAATTTGTTTTTACAAGATTACCCTTATGTACGTAACCCTAAAAACTTTTCTTACTCCTCACATTAAATATTTAACTAAGGGTAGTTTAGTCATACTAGGTATTTTTGTATATAATTTAGTATTTTCTTAATGAGCGTGCCAAAAGCAAATTGGTCACTTTCTGTGAACAGGAGTGAGTAACATTTAGCTATAGCTCCAAGGTCAAACAGCCTTTCCCCTACTATACCTTCCCCTCTTGGGACTTTTTTCCGTTGCTTGTTTTCCTCTTCCTATATATTTATGAAGCAACATATATTTAATTTGTCGATCTCCATTTTATTACTATATAACTTGGCTGTAATAACGCAATCCGTTATCTTCTTGAGTTTAACTTCAATGTATATATATTGTTGATAGAACAACTTGTTGACTATTAGATCATCACCTAAAAGATCTCATAAAAGTGGAATAAATAACCTAAAAATAATACAGCAGGTTAACTTAAAATACATAATTGAAGGTGTGAAAATTCTTTAACTTCAGTTATACTTGATCTCTCCGTTTTATTTTTATTAGAATCTGTTTGATTAGGCATAAAGTTTAAGAAATAAATGAAAAATTTTTAAACTTCAAGCATATTATTATATTTTTGTGGCTGTAAGATTGACTTGTGAAATTTGTGATATTAAACACGTCGTAACATTTGTGTGGCTAGCTATAAAAACTTGTTATAAAGAGAAATTAGAAACTTTAAGTTAAATTATTTTCAAATTCATAAATGACCTTATAGCACACTAGTCTTATATTCTCTGTGTTTATTTTATTTTTGGTGTTATTTGTCTTTTACAAATTATTTTATTATATATATATATATATAT
>NW_017670327.1:975325-990987 GCF_001879085.1 Nicotiana attenuata
TATATATATATATATAATTAATTAATTAAAAAAAAGAAAAAATTTCCACAAATATATACGAAAGAATTTAATATATAAAATTTAGTTGATATAAAACTCGTAAATATTAAGGAAAAACTTATACTGATAAAAGACGTCCAATGTCAAACAAATTGATTGTTTTATTATTATTATTATACCCTTATTTGAGTCAGAAATTGATAAGTTAACAACCTACCTCTTGTCTTCATTTAATAACAAAGTTTGAATGTCAAAATAAGAATTTGAAAGTGCAATGTCTTGATCGTGCATATTCAATTTGAAATCATAAACATTGATTATCATATTTTATAATTAAGAATATACTGATTTTGAAATCTAAATATAAGATTTTTTTTTTACCTGTTTCAAATAATAAAAACAATATTAACAAAATTAAGTTAAAATTGAAGTCTTAAGTATTTAGGAGATTAAATAACTATTTTAAATATTAGGAAATTAGTTAAATGATCATTCGTAAATATTAGGGTATTATTATAAATGATTGTTTCTGTCTAGTGTGAACTCTATTTTTAAAGGGTAAAAAAGATGAACTATATTTTTTAAAAGACTTCGTGTTTTTAATATAGTATAGATATATAGATAGATAGATATAAATATAGATAGATAGCAAAGATTTGAAAGAGAATATATAAAATTTAACGATGACCTTCAAGAGAAAACACCCTTTTTGTTATTGCTAAACCTGTTGCATGTCCGTTAATAAGTCATGGCATTTATTAAGTGATTATAATAATGTGTTATTAGGGTAAAATGAGAAATTTAAAGTCACAAGAATTTTAATTATAAGATTCAAAAAAATACTGATTCCAATAATAGTTGTCACAAATATAGGGCTTGCTTGTGAGGAATTACTTGCCCTAAATATCCACCACGTCATAAGAGTTGACTCCTCTCGTTAGAAACGAAAACAAATAACCATAATTAATCTTAGTTATTATGTGAATGTCGTTAGGTTATTGTTGTGAGGTGTTCAATAGCCTTCAACAAACTTTGAATTATAAAGTTTCTTTGTTTTTTTATTCGTTATCTCCAAACTAATTATATATTTATCAGGGGGAGTCGCATTGTTTTTTATTTGGTGTGAAACAGATAATACCAAATCGAATCAACTGGATGCTGTTGCATCACTCTGTCTGATCCATGCATATTTGTTTAATGCCATCTCGGCCGTATAGCACTATAAAAAAATTTAGGGATCAATTATAACATCAAAAGAGGTAGTTCGATGCGTAAAACATCTCGCGTTTACGCATGAATCAAGAAATGATCGCACCCCAAGGAGGTGTGATGTAAGCAGTATATTATAATGCAAGTGTATAGCGGTTATATTCACGACTCGAACCAATAATCCATCGGTTAAACTGAGATAATTTTATCATTGATCCAAACTCTGCTTAAGATTGATCATAACATTATTACTCCATTTAAAAAGAGTAGTACTAGAGTACGTGGTTACGCTCCATGCAAATGCTTGTACGATATATGCGTTGTGATTCAGTGTATTTATCCAGATGTTTCTGGATTGATGTCCCATTTTGTAAACAACGTAATCACCCCATTAAAAAAAAAAATTAGACAATGAAGGATAGCCTTCTTTGACCAAAAAATGTTGAACCTTTTAGTTAAATCAATTAATGATAAAATGAAGGGTGAATCTTAGTTAAGAATAATAAAATGTAGACCAAATATTATGCAAAGCCGGTTAAGATAAACAATGTTAATCAGTGTGTTTGTACTGATTAAATGCTCGTAAATGTGCAATAAATGTATGACAATGTATGTAATGAAAAGGAATCTACCATCCAATTATTGTAAGACTTGAATGATTCTTTTCTCTAATAGCAACGTGGAGAAAAGAGAAATAAAGAGGGTTGAAGGATCTTTGGATCTTGTGAATAAAGAAGTAAAATTGTATGCTTGAATAGGATAATCAATGAACAAGACAACTGTTGTATATTTTCTCAGGTCAACCTTTTATAATGTGTTTTTCTCATAAAGTGAAGATCCCTCTTTTTGTTCTCTATCTCCTCCTATGTATAGGAGATGTTTCTCAAAAACCCTAAAAAGTACAAATTAAGGAATATCCAGAGGAATATTCCTTGTATCCGTATCTGAACCTATGCTACTGTTATTTCTTCATCTCAGCTGCCCGTCTTTCTCATCAGCCCTCTCGAGAGCTGTCTTTAGTTATTACACCGCAGTCGACCCCATCCTTGATCTCACTTATCCTCTACTTAATCGCCAAATTTAGACCAATACAAGCCTATTATCCTTATTGGGGAACACAAAACACAACACGATAAATAAAGAGGGGCATATTATCCATTATAACAGTGAAATCTTCAATTATTTTGATTACAATAAAGTAATTGAACTATGTATTAATTACTCATAAATTATAAGTACTGAAAGGCTATCAAATTTCCATTCATTAGCTTTGTCACTCGCTATAAATTTCATATCAGAAATAAACAAAAATCACGTTAGCTTTGTCACTATAAATTTCATAACAGAAAATAAACAAGAATCATCGTGTAAAAGTTTAAAAGTTAAGTGACCATATATGCGTGAAATTAACCACTGTATATTAGAAAATACAAAGTTTCCACAAGTAGGAAGAACATTGTTTAATTATAAAAATCAAAACCTCCTAAAAACCACATGCAAAAGTCGCTTCTACAAAATTGGAAGTCACAATACGATAAATGACTTTGTGCAATATAATCATAACGTTCTTCAGATTGTGAACTGATGTAGTACTAGACTACTAGTACTCATAAAATTGGTAAATCGTAGGTGTGTTACCATTTGGGCTTCAAATAGTTGGGCCTGAGAATCCCCGGAATTGGGCTTAACTTCTGTCCAACAACTCACCTATTTCCTCTATTCCCTCGAGAAATATATATTTTTAGCCGCTCCAAAAATATTAGCCAGTTTGTCACTCCCCAAACCCGAAGAGGCGTGGCCGGCACCCGGTACCATACTCGGCCCGTGCATACCACTCTGTAACTGTAAACTCTGGAGGGGTAACCCTTAACTTAGACCGATGAGGCCATATTCTGAATCATCTGAAAATAACATCTACAACCATCAATACCAAACTAAACATCCACATAGGGCTGGTAAATCCACAATACTGATATAAAAAATATACAGGACTCGTGTACAAGCCTCTAGGGATAACTGAACTATATCATGGTCGGGACAGGGCCTCGACCTACCCATCAAACCTGTATATATAAAATGGACTCCAAGGTATAGACCTGGTAAGTCCGAGGAAGGGGAGCTTACCAACCAAGCTAATGTTTGACTTTGTCTACTTGGAAGGTCTATCTAGTTGTCTATCAGGACATGCAGACATGAAATACAGCGTTCCCAGCAAAGGGGACGTCAATACGAAATAATGTACCGAGTATGTAAGACAACATAATAATTGAAAGCTGAAACTGAATTGATAATATAATAACTGAAAGTACCTAGGAGTCAAATATAATTTGAAAATATGCTTACCTGTAGATACTGACTCATCTCTCTCAATATAGTAAGTAAAATAGTTGTCCGACCCTATAAGGTGCGGTATGTGTAACTGCTCTACCGTAGTAGGCTCGCTCATAGGCGCTCGACCATACTAGGCTCTGTATCTGGGCCATTCTGGGCTCGCTCATAAGCTCCCGACCACAGTAGGCTCAGTATATAACTTACCATCTGATCAGAGATTGCCCAATAGGGGCCTACCCATCGATTATAGCTCGAAGGTGGTGAAAATACTGTAACATTATATATACATATAGACCCTCTTCTCTCTTGGATGAAAGAAGAAAAATATTGTAGCTTATGAGACTAGGATAATGTATATAAATTCAGGAATAAGAACTTCTCCTTATGCCTCGTTATCAAACGCATGTAGTTTCGGGATCATGCCAAAATGAAGGACAAACTTATTTTGTATACCTTAACATACCTTAACACAATCTTTCCAATCACCAAGTTGAACTTCTCTTCGATCTTAATCTACAACAATGATACTAATACTATCATTAAGTTACAAAAGGTATAACTATCGCACAATGAACGACAAACTTATTTTGTATTAAAATGGGCAATATCTCCCCTATAATCCTTACTTCCTCCAAATTCAAGATAACACCAACAACAGAAGAACACAACAAGAACAACATACATACATTATTTTCCAACCTTAGATACACCATAAAATACTACAAAACAGCCCAACACCCCAATCTCTTCATACACAAAACGACTACCGTAGTAGTGTCAAACGACCCGAAAATGTTACAACGAACGACCAGTCCACCACCCTGCATTTATGTGGTGTTTCTCCACACCCTTCCTCCTCCAAAACTCAATAAAACAGTAGTAAAACACGCAATCCAAGAGCAACACAAAATAGTCCACAAAACAGTCCGCTACAAGTGAATATCTCGAACTCACGGCTTCCGATCACCGTCCCGTGAGTTCTTACAATTATAGAAAGACTTTCCACACATATACAGTAGAAAGAATAGATGAAAGAGAGCAGTAAACTTACCTTATTTGTTGAATAACTCAGCTCCTATCTTGGTTCTTTAAACTCAAGGTTTTTCCTCCATCTAGAACTTGAAAATGAGAGAAATTCAATTAGGTTTTGTGTTCAATTTTTGGGAGGATGTTTGCAGGGGTTTAGGTCTGGTTTGTGCCCTCTTATCAATGTATTATATGAACGAAATAGGCCTTTAAAAGGTCTCTTTGGACGACCCGAACTGGCCCATTTTTGGACTCTCATTTAAGCAAGTAGGTGACACACCTACTTGTCACCTAGCAGTCTCACGAAAATACATATATCTCTCTACTCCGATATCGTATTAACAAACGGTTTAATGCGTTAGAAAATATACTCATAGATCTTAAATTTTATGGGTGGAACACCCCGTAAATCTAAGTACATTGGGAGAAAATCGCAGTTACATTTGACCCAAATTTCAGTAAAACCTATGAACGTAACTTGTGATGACTTTCATCGACTTTTCTTCTACAACTCGCTTGACTTCAAAACAAAATACATGACTATAATAAGACTAAAATAACTCATAACATAACCTCCCTATCATGTTAATCACCCTATCCTCACTCCAAAAGTACATGTTATAACATTCCCAACTTGTCGACTTTCGACGAAACATTATTTTCTTCAATTTCTTAGCTTCTAAACCTTCCAACCCTCTTTGCATTCGTTGTTCATGACCTTCAATATATGTAACATCCGAGGTAACATGATAAAGTACTTTTTATACTTCCAAAGATAATCTCATTATTCTTCTGTTGTCCATTTTATTATTGCTGGAATGCCATCTTTGAAATTCTCTTGATGTCGACTAGTATCACATCATTCGATCCCTAATTGATGTTCATTTTATCTTGTTCACTAGCCCATGCTGATTTCTCTTACTCCAAGAGTCAATTTTATTTCGGGTAATCACGTTGGACTCACCAACTCATTTCTCGAAATGAGGATATGAATTTTGGCCTATACTCTTTTATTATCTCAAGGCCTGTCATCTCTTGTCTTTTCCTTCACTTGACTATAGACTTTGTCATCATATCATATTTTGATTTATCACCCATTTATCACATCTTACTCATAATACTTTATTTACTCTCTTCTTATTCTCCTGCTAATATTTTCGTCTATTACCTTATTATGAAAATTTCAACGAAACATTCTTTCACTTTAGCTCCCCTTGATCCATCTCACTAGCTCTTCGGGTCGCCTAATATTCTCTCTTTACTAGGGATAGGAGTCATACTAAAGTAAATATTTATCCCTTCTAGGATGCCAGTGCTTACCTTCTCAATTTTTTAGAACCTTCTAGTATTCATATCTAACTGTACTATTCTAGAGTGCGTCATCTGGGTGTCTCCCAAGGAGAACTATTACCATGTTTAATATCCTTCAAAAATGTCATTTAACGCTAACAATCTATCCACCATTTTGGGTTACTCTAACCCCGGTTGGATCCTGATATCCCATCCTTCTCTTAAACTATATCTGTTAGCTTCCACTGGGCATAATTGAGATGGGTGTGGCCAATTGTACATACCTCTATTACTATTGAAGGTAAATCAAAATGATTATATTTCTCTGCCTGAATTTTAAATACTGATAGTCCTCACTAACTAGGTACCTCGTACCGTTCTCCATCTTGCTTCTTTTACTTATTGAAACTTGTGTCTACCTTCTTATTCTCTTATTGCTTTTTACCACATAGGTGGAAAGATATTCATGCCTTGGAGTTTAGAGTTCCTTATCAAGAAGCTTACACGTCTTAGTACACACATGATCTGCTGAAGACCTCACATTTACTCATCGTAAGCATGATGCAAAATCGAGTTCTTCTGACTCAACTCTTCTACAGCCACATTAAATCTCTTACCAACTGTCTTTCTAGATGTAGGTATCGTTGTAATACGAATAAAATAAAAGTTAGGAGTTTGAATCTTACAACTGAGCACTACCACACGATCTAGAGTAAGAAGAAAGAGAAACAGTCCTAAATGCCCTGTAGCCTCCTGCTTATAAGTGTGGTGCACAACACACTCATAAATAAGACTCTACTAGACACGACTTGTAGACTCCCTAGGATAGAACTGCCCTGATACCAAGTTTGTCACGCCCCAAACCTGAAGAGGCGTGGCCGGCACCCGGTGCCATACTCGGCCCAAGCGTACCACTCTGTAACTGTGAACACTGTAGGGGTAACCCTCAACTTAGGCCGATGAGGCCATATTCTTAATCATCTGAAAATAACGTCTACAACCAGCAATACCAAACTAAACATCTACATAGGGTTGGTAAAGCCACAATACTGATATAAAAAATATACAAGACTCGTCTACAAGCCTCTAGAGATAGCTAAACTGTATCATTGTCGGGACAAGGCCTCGACCTACCCATAAAACCTGTATATATAAAATGGACTCCAAGGTATAGTCGTGGTAACTCTGAGGAAGTGGAGCTTACCAATCAAGCTGATGTTTGACTTTGTCTACTAGGAAGGTCTATCCAGTTGTCTATCACGAGTCGCAGACATGAAATGCACCGCCCCCAGCAAAAGGGACATCGGTACGAAATAATGTACCGAGTATGTAAGGCAACAGAATAACAGAAAGTTGGAATTGAAATGATAATATAATAAATGAAAATACCTGGGAGTCATTAAAATATGCTTACCTGCTGATACTGACTCATCTCTCTCATATAGTAAGTAAAATAGATGTCCGCCCCTATAAAGCTCGGTATATGTAACTGCTCTGCCGTAGTAGGCTCGCTCATAGGCACTCGGCCATACTAGGCTCTGTATCTCGGCCATTCAGGGCTCGCTCCTAGGCGCTCGGCCATAGTAGGCTCGGTATATAACTTACCATCTGATCAGAGGTTGCCCAATAGGGGCCTGCCCATCGATTATAGCTCGATGGTTGTGAAAATACTGTAATACTGTATATATATAGACTCTTTGCTCTCTTGGCTGAAAGAAGAAAAAACTAAACTGAATATGAAGTCCCGATAAGGTAGAATACTATAGCTTATGAGACTAGGATAATGTACATAAATTCAGGAATAAGAATTTCTCTTTATGCCTCGTTATCAAACGCATGTAGTTACGGGATCATGCCAAAATGAAGGAAAGGTTTAGCCTTAACATACCTTATCACAATCTTTCCAATCACCAAGTTGAACTTCTCTTCGTACCTTAATCTACAACAACGATAATAATACTATCATTAAGTTACAAAAGGTATAACTATCGCACAACGAACGACAAGCTTATTTTGTAATAAAACGGACATCATCTCCCCTACATTCCTTACTTCCTCCAAATTCAAGATAACACCAACAACACAAGAACACAACAATAACAACATATATACATTATTTTCCAACCTTATATACACCATAAAATACTACAAAATAGCCCAACACACCCTAATCTTCTCATACACAAAATGATCACCGTAGTAGTGTCAAACGACCCGAAAATGTTACGATGAATGACCAGCCCACTGATCGCAACGGACTCAACCTTAGGAAGAGTGGGCGCTAATACTTTTACCCAATAGTGGTAACGGGGTCAATTTCCACAGGGAGCTAGAAAGGGAGTTGGATATTTGCTTAGTCTAGAAATACGTGTTTGCTTCTAATTGATCTTCTATCATTTTTGGGTGTTTATGATTATCAACTACAATTTAACAACTACTTGTTATAACTAAATTATGCTAAGATATTAATTCTAGGTTGTATGCAAGATAGAGAAAGACACTAGGGTCGTGGCATTTACCTAGGTGGTCAACTAACGGGTAGAGATTCCTAATACAAGAATTATGATTATGGGGCTTATGATATAACCGTTGCACGATTGCACTCACTCTCACACCTCTCGGTAGAAAGAGTGATTTTGCCCAATTGACTCTCTCGAGACCAATTGGGTAGGCCAACACGCCCAAGCAACTTAGGGTTCAAGTTGGATAATTACTCTCTCGAGGTTTAACCCGTTAATTGGGACTACCATTCTCATGGGTCCATCCCAATTCCTTGTTGGGTTAATTTTGGAGTCATACACACTCCTTCTCAAGAAGAGTCAAGACCCACTAATCTAGACTTAGTGTTTGCAACCACCAATCCTAGTTAAATCATAAAATTAACCCAAATAGCAAACACCCAACATCATTCAAGCATTAAACAATCACACCCATTAATTACCCACACTAGGGTTGAGCCACAACCCTAGCTAATGGGTTTAGCTAGACATAATAGCAACAGAATTGAAGTAGTAGTAGATAAAATCAACATATTAATTAACTAGAATGTTAATCTACAAGAATCCACGATAAAACAAGATGAAAATGCCCAAAATAGGCTAAAACTTGAGTCTCACGAGTGCTGCTGCTATCTGATATCTAATTCTTCGCCTAGAAATAATAAAATATTCTATTTATACTAGGCTAGAAAAACTGGACAAAAATACCCCTGCGGGGCTGGCACGGACCGCGCAGAAATGCAGCGCGGCTGCGTAGGGGTCTTGGACTTCGATCACTCACTTCTGAAGCTGGGGACGCGGACCGCGCAGGCTGATGGGCGCGGACCGCGCAACAATGAAGAGCGACCGCGTGGACACAGGCACTGACCGCGTAGAAAGGAGCGCGGACCGCGCATGGTTACCCTTGAAATGTATACTCTCTGAATCTCCTAGCGCGGCCGCGCAGCAAATCAGTGCGATCCGCGCTAGGTCCTCTTGTCCCTACTTTAATGATTTTTGACACTTGAGCAGGTTTCACTCCGTTTCGAGCCGATTTTTGACTTTTGTCATCTTGTCGCTCAAACCTGCAATCAAGTGCACTTTGTAAGCATTCTGGGTCTATCTTATGACAATTCATACATAAAGCATAGGCAAGTATGGGCATAAAACGTGTTAAAATCACAGTTATCAACTCCCCCAAACTTAAACCTTTGCTTGTCCTCAAGCAAACAAAAGAAGACCCACCCCTTAAAAGGAACATCCAAGTAATATCAGCTTATCCTAAGGAAGCCTCATCACACATCAATTGGGACTAACAATTGCCCTCAATACGAATGCATCATTAACACATTTTTAAACTATTAAGAACTATGGATCAAATGTGACACAAGAGCATCAAGGGTTGACTCATTTCATCAAGGAGCTTTTCTCAAATACCTTGGTCATTGTGGAACCCAAACTCACACATCCTCAACTCTCCCTAAGCGAACCTCACCTTTTAGAGTAATGACACACAACCCGAGGTTGATGGATTTTTTACTCATTTCTCTCACAAAGAAGGTCATAAGTCCACCTTTAGGTACCATATGCTTGCCCCTTATGTAAGTATCCATTAATGTAAGCTTCCCTCAACTCAGGATCATATAGGGCTTTTGAGGAGTCATTGTGAAGGCTTTTGGGTAAAGGTAGGACATGTTTTTGTTCATTTAGGTTCAATCTTCCCTTCAGCACTTCTTTTGATTCATTTTGGCATACTTTTTGACTCATTTGAGTATTTCACTTCTTTCAAGGGGTTAGAGAGACACATTGTCACTCTTTCTTTTGCAATTCAAACCTTTCTCCTTTTTCTACTTTTACACAACCTTTTTTCACTTTGTTTTCTTTGAATCCCCTTTTTCGGTTCTTATTCACTTTTGTATTTCTTTTTGTCTTTTTCTCTTTTTCATTGCCTCCCTTTTCTTTTGCTTTTGTGCCTCTTTACCACATTGATGCCTTTCTTGTCTCTCCCCCCCCCCAAACTTGGATATTTGCCATTACTCAAGGGAAGATTTGGGTGCCAAGAGAGGGTCTCATTGAGAACGGGTATAGGCTTGTAGCTTTGGTTCATGAAAGAAGAAAGTTTAAGGCTCAAAAGGGTTGAACTAGGGATCATTTCATTGGTAGGTCATGGAAATTGTTCAAATTTGGATGTTCGGATCAAGGAGGGCCTATATTCACTTCTCAAGTCAAGTTTCACCTATGATTTCGCCTCAACAAACATTCAGGGCAAGTTCTAGACCATCGGCTTGGAGCTTAGACTCACAATTCGAATTCTCACCGCACACGCTCAAGGATTGCTAAAGACATCGAGTGAAGAGCCCACAACGACCTTAGTTCCAATTCAAGCGCACAATGGCCCCACACAACCATATGATGATTGTTTGGTCAACACAAGAGTCTCAAGGACACAATTTTCACCATCCTAAACACAACATTATGTCTTTGACCATGGGATCAAAGGCAAATGTGTTAGGCCCAAGTGAAGCTTGCCTGAGGTCCTCTTAACTACGAAATATTGAAAATCAAAAGAAGAAAAATCAAAAACGGACTCAAACCCTTAAGAAGGTTGTCACGCCATCTATCATTGCGAAGAGCCACCCGGTTCGCACAACACACTACCCTTGGAAAGAACCGTGGCATTAAGAAAACCAAGGGCTTATTGAAAACATCAAAACTAAAACAAAAGGCTGCGAGCCTCACTACTAGGCTAAAATCGAAAAATTTGAATGAAAATAGAAAGAAAAAAAAGAAAAGCAAATGAATATGTACAATGGGGAGTAGAATATACAACGGGATGAATATATACATATGAGTCTAGAAGTAGCCAAAGTAAAAGGTTATATACAGGCCAACTATTTAAAAATCCAAAACAATCCAAAACATAGACTAGAAATGAAATAAATATATATAGTCACCCAGTGTATCAGAATCAAAATAGTAGGGCGCACCCCCACGAATAAAAGCTGGCATTGTCCCCAATGCCAACTACCAAAATAAGCTCAAAAATAGAGAAAAAGGATATAGAAAGGCCCCTCAAGCTTGGTCCACATGCGTGGGGTCTCCTGTCGTCCCTGGATCCTCTGTAGTAGCCGGGACCTCAGACTGGCCTCCGACCTGCTGCTGCTCTGCTGCTGGGATATGAGCTGGATCAAGGACAGGCTGAACCACCGGTGGAACACTGGATGTACCCTCCTGAACCTGGGCCACCTCTATCACAACTCCCTCAGTGCTAGGGAGTTTCCTTTTCTTCCTCGGCCTGGGAGTCTCTTCCTGCTGTGGCTGAACTACTGCTGGATCTACAGCTGGCTCCCCGAAGAGTAAGTCAAGTGGCATCTGATCCGCCAAGAGCTTATCTACATCCTCCCTCAACTTTGTCACTGACTCCTTGGAAGCCTTTTGCTTCCTCAACTTCCTGTGCTCCCTAGCTAGTTTACCCAATGCGGTGTTGTGTGCCCCAACTGCCTTAGCCAAGGCATCCTGTGTCTCCATCATCTTTTCCTGGTTAACCAGGATCTTCTTCAGTGTCTCCTCAATAGAAGGATGGATCGCAACTGTGGCAGGGGCTGACTGTGCCTGAATTACAGTGGCCAAGTTTGACAACTTGGATGCCGCAGCTGACATCCAGTTGTTCAAACTGGCTAGAGACTGAGCAAGCTGGTGGGCAGTGAACCTGTGAGTCTTCGATGAAGGGACATCTGGGTCCGCTGCAGTAGATGGACCAGCAATAGTAGAAGGACTCTGAGGCAATGTCTCACTGGTAGCAGGGATGGTGGAAGGCTCAGTGGACTGCTCAATAACCGCTGGCTCCTCAGACTGGCCAGGTGCGGTGGAAGTGGATGCCTGAGGCTTTTTGGACCTCTTTGGGTTGTCGGGACCCAACTGACTGTACCATGAGTAGGGGGCCACCGGATCTACCTGGACATCAAACCTCTTCTTCTTCACCTTCAATTCTCTAAAGTACAAGGAAAGAGTGTTCGGGAAGGGGTAGTTTGTGTTGGTCTCCTGCCCGACCGTAGAAATCACCCTTGACATGATGTTGCCCACATTCAGAGGAAAACCAGCCATAATAGATGCCACTAACACTGCACGGGGAATAGGAACTGTGTGATCATGAGTGGAGGGATCAAGCCTACTACACACGAAGGTCAACCAACCCTTTGCTTCAAAACTGAACGTGTTTCTCAGAATCTTCTCCCCTGCTTTCAACCAAACTGGGACAGTGCCGGGGGCCGCCAAGTGCTGGTCCAACCAAGGGCGAACCTCTTCTTTCATTGCCAGCTTTTCTAAGTATTGGGTTTCGTCCTCTTCGTTGAACCCCAAAAACTCATTCAGAGACTTCCCATCAAACATCACTACTTTGTCCCTCACTTGTGTCGCCTTTGAGTCCTTCACTACATGATGAACATTGCAGTAAAATTCTTTCACCATATGTTCATTTGCGACTATGCAACGTTCCTTGAAGAACCCCCAACCCTCTCTAGTACGGAATTGTGCTTGCATATGTGGGTTTAGAGGAAAAAGATCAGAGTCAATAAATTGCCTCTCCGGAATCAATTTTCTTTTGGGCCACCACTCTCGAAATCTGTGGAAGGCTATTTCACTTACAAATCTATCAGCCCATGCTTCCGGTTTTCTTGTTCTATCAACACCACCAACTTGGGGCTCACTGATCACGCCCAACTATGCCTTATAAAAAGGACTCTGCGGACGTTGCAAATATAACCCGAGTATTACGCCCAGGGTCGAATCCACAGAGAGTTAACCTATCAACCGCTATCTTCAGACCCACTAAGTCTTCAGAACCAGCTTCCCAAATATTCAAATCTCAGTTGAGTGTTCTTTAATAACTAGCTTGCAAATAACTAAATGGCTGTAACTAAGTAAAAAATAAGGGTTGTAAACAATTATGAGAAGAAGCTAAGGCAATGATTTCCCTTAATGATGGAATCCCTTCTGTTTATGCTCATACAAATTTACCCACACATCTCTATCAATCATGAACGCTAATCTTGCCGCAAATCTCTCCCGAGTAATCACAGTAATCTACTATTGCACTCTCCGAGATACACTAGCTTGCTTTATTTAGCACAATTCACTTTAGATTGCACCCAAGGCTTCGTTATTCCTAATCCCGCCTTTAAACCCACAATTATAGATTCCTCTAATAATCTAGGAGTGGTGTTGTTCAACAATACCCTAAATATGCACTCTTTTCCAAGTTATGCACACTAAATAAGCACAGCTAATTGAGGATCCTGTCAATTAACTACAACGAACACGAAGTTGAACAAATAAAGATTAAACTAGCAATTTGTATTCACATAAACAAGAAGTTCATCACCCAATAGGTTCCATCAACGCCTTAGACAAGGAATTTAGCTACTCATGGCTATGGGAACATAAACTAAGCTTGAATTCATCATAAAATCAAAAGAAAAGAAGAAAGATTTTTAGAGTATTTTCTCACAATCTTTTTCCTTGCTAAGAAACCTAAAAAATCAATACCTGCCTCTCTTGGGCGAAGTCTAATGTTTTAAATAGGGTTTAGGTCTAAAAATCCCGTAATTGACACTTTGGTCCCTGAAGTTTACTGCGCCTGCCGCAGTTCTGCCCTCACGGAATCTCAATCTTCTGCAGCTGCTTCCCACCGCGGTTCTGCCGCGGTCGCGGTGGAACCGCGGTGGATCCAGTTCTCTGAATCTTCGGCCTGTTTTTGCTCGGTTCACTTAGGAAATTTCACAGTTGGCCTCTTTTTCATCACTTTTGACTCCAAAACTGCTCCTTAGCCGTCTTTATACATATATCACCTACAAATCATGAAAAGCACTAATAAGAGCATTTTGTCATCACTTTTAGCATTAAAACTACACAAGAAGGTGATTATTTAAGGTGTGATTATAGTCAAATTCACCTATTATCACTCACCCCACACTTAAATCTTTGCTCGTCCTCGAGCAACTAAACCACACTTCTAGGCCTAACTGCTCAATGCATTGCCCCAATTTATGTCACACCTGCTATTATCAATGATCGACCCAAGCAGTGCACAATCATATCTCAAATGCAGACTCTCATACCAAGACACACTTGTGCTCACTCTAATTACTCTAACAGAAGTGAAGACTCACTTTTTCTTCCTGAGTCACATGCCCTCACATAAACAAAATCTGAGAGAAGTTCCACACACATAAAATTCAACAATAAGGAACCATATATAGAAAGAATTCACTCACTCTCATAAGAGCATTCACATGCCACACAGACACACCATAAGCTTGCCCCTAGTGTAATACTCTACTAATCGAGCCATTCAGTCAAAGATCAAGAGGTCTTTATAGGTTGTAATGTAGGCTAAGGGACGGGTAGGATATATTTGGATATAGTGACTAACCTCCCTAAGCACTTTTAATACACACTTCTTTTTATTTCACCTTTGTGTTCAACCCAATCATTATTCCACATTTTGTTTCACTTGTGACCCCCACTTTTCTTTAGGTACAACTGGCTTCTTCTTTTTTTTTTCCAGAGATTTATTGTACAATGCCAGTTCACCAATCAAAACCTTCATTCTTGATTCCCTTTTTTCACTAACTCTCTCCCACCCCACACTTTGACTTTTGTATATTCTTTGGTGATTCAAGTGCTTCTAGGAGGTAAAGGTTCAAACAATTAAGCTTATTTAAACACAGCGATTTAGATCATTATAGGGTTATCAAAGAACATGCTTCAGGATCAAAGGGGTTAACTATGGTAATATGCACAGGTGGATTCTCAAGTATAAAGGGTTGCACAAAGAAATGCCTCAATCATCTATAAAACCAAACGACTTCTATTTTGCTTTGCAAACACACAGGGCAAGTTCTAGGTATCATATGCAAGCATAGGATGCAAGTAACAACTCACACACACTTAGCATGTAACTCATTCTGAATCAGTTCATCAACACAATCATACGAGTGTTCAAGCCAGACAAGATGTGCAAAATTAAGGCATATATTATGAGTCCACAAACAAGCTTAGACCTTACACCCTTAGTTCGTTTTCTTTGCAAGTGTGCACATTTGGGGTTACATTCTGACCTTCACCCATTTAATCCTAAAACTATAAAAGAAAAATCTACCTAACCCGATTCAAGAAAAACCCTTGGAAAAGAACCGTGGCCAAAAGAAAAACCAAGGGGGAGGTACTACACTACCTAAAAGAAGAAAATAAAATAAAAAAAAATTCCAAGTTTTTTTTTTCTTTTTTTTTGTTATTTTATATATATATATATATATATATATATATATA